>NC_133481.1:19874411-19961926 GCF_025370935.1 Choristoneura fumiferana | reverse complement strand
TCCATCTATTGTAAAATATTATGGTGCGGACATGTCGTAATGTATTCATTCCAGACCGCAGCTCGTACAATATTCACGCCGTAATGACTGCCGCGGTGACGTTCTGACCAAGGCACAAAACTATACATTACACACCACGTTTCGTTTGATCCTTGTAACACGCTATGTAGTGTAGTTCATGGTCTGCCGTATTTCAGAAGGGTATTAAAAATTAAACTTTTAAAGCCTGTTTAAAATTATAAATATATAATATAAAAATTGCTCGTCATAACCTACGTGATAAAAACATAAACAATATTATGACCAATTTTGAACGCTCTCTCTCATTAAGTCCATCCCAGCCTATTTACGTCCCACTGCTGGGACACAGGCCTCATCTCAGAATGAGAGGGCTTCATTCAGTAGGGCATCATTAAATAATAATAAAAAATAAGCAATTTCTATTTAGTTCTTCAGTAAGATTCATCATCATCATCTCAGCCGTAGGACGTCCACTGCTGGACAAAGGCCTCCCCCATAGACCTCCAGTCGGTTCGTTGGCAGCTACCTCCCAAGTAGCACAGTGGGTTGTATACAGCCGGATAACAGATTAATTTACACTTAAAGCTGAATAACATTTCTGTATAGTTGCTGAATAGCCGGCTATTCAGCAACTATAACTCTTAAATGGGCACAAATTATTCAGCCTTAAGTTCACATAGCTGCTTAAGAGCTGTAAAGTAGCAACTTATCAGTGATATAAAGAACAATGCATCCACCGTGAACCGGTGGACGTCCTACGCTGCGCTTACCAATTCGCGGTCTCCACTCGAGAAGTTTTCAGCTGGCAACGGCAAATCTTTAATAATATAATAATAATGGAAATATTGCACACGTATTCTTTAATTTGTCAATCATACAAAAAATACAAATATGAAGCGCGTCAAAATTCGGGAGAGCTCGCCCATGAAGGGTTCCGTAGCAGCAAGTAACATAATATAAAAGTTCTTTGTTGATTGAATGAAAAGCAAATTGCGGTTTACGATTTATGACGTATTTTTTTAGTTTTATCATTCTCTTGTTTTAGAAGTTACAGGGGGGAACACATGTTACCACTTTCTTAAGTGTCTCTCGCGCAAACTATTCAGTTTAGAAAAAAATGATACATAGAAACCTCAATATCATTTTTGAAGACCTATCCATAGATACCCCACACGTATGGGTGTGATGAAAAAAAAATCGAGTTTCACTTCTAAGAATGGGGAACCCCCAAAATTTATTGTTTTTTTTTTAATTTTGTGTGAAAATCTTAATGCGGTTCACAGAATACATCTACTTACAAAGTTTCAACAGTATAGTTCTTATAGTTTCGGAAAAAAGTGGCTGTGACATACGGATGGACAGACAGACAGACAGACATGAAGAATCCAAAAGGGTTCCGTTTTTTCCATTTGGCTGCGGAACCCTAAAAATGGCCCCACGGCGTGCGCCACGACGAACTTTAACTGGCAATACTTTAATTTTTTTGTTTAAGCGACAAAAGAAAAAACGTCGAATATTTTGGAAAATATACTCACACACACACACACACACACACACACACACACACACACACACACACAAACATCACGCCTGTATTCCCAAATGGGGTAGCAGAGACACGAAACGTTACCGCTTCGGAGCCACTTTTAGCAATTTTAGAATTTTAGGTTTAAAGTTTGACAAAAACAATATACAATAGAGCGACAGGTATGTAGTCCTGTCGCCTACGGTATACCTTAACCTATATCCTCAGTCGCTTCTTACGACATCCGCGAAGGAAATGGAGAGGTGATATTCTAACCCACCACCACACGGGTAAATATACACGGGGGGTTGCAAACATACACTGTAATAAATATTATTTTCTTATTGTCTTTGAGAAATTAACTTCATTTGAAATGTTATTTCCTTAAAGCTACTTCAATTGTACCTTCATAGTAATAAAAAAACGATTAAAATTATAATGTAATTTTATATTGAATGCTTTATAAATAAAAGAAATAAACTAAATAACAAACAACAACAAGGTAAGTCGTGGTCAGACGCAAGCAAAAAAAAACCAAACCACAGCCTTAAGGCCGCGTAGATTTATTTAAAAACATAGTGACTAATATAACAACTCGTGCGTTACATCTCGAAGCAACCGAGACGGCGGCAATCCAACTCGTAAGTAGAGATAACACATTCGTTGCGGCGGCCGTCAGGTCCAGAGGGCGTGAAATTGATCGAAATTCGAGATCTATATTACCCTGCGCATACGACTGACACTTGACCTGGGGCCGCCATGCTTTAGGATATCTTAGGACATTGACTTTCAACTTTAAGACCGGCCTTGTGCGTCGTTGTTCACTAATGTCTTTAACCCATTCATTGCTGACCGCCAGGCTACTATGCCGTGATGCAGACGCTTCTGTAGACAGAGAGACGCCCATCGGCGTCCACGGCATTATATTAGGGTCCACAAAGACGCCGACGGGGGCCAATGGCACTAAATGGGTAAACCAAAACATTTTTACATACGATTCGTTTCACAAATGTTTTATTTGGCCAAATACATTTTATTCGGAAACTGAAAATGTTTCAGAATTTTTATCCTAATGCTGATTAAGTACTACCTATATTAGATAGTTTTGTCTTGCCTTCTATATACCGCGTGCTGCGGGGCTAATACGAAATTAGTAAATCTAAGTTCGTATCGTTCCATCCCTCTCACACTTATACTATTTAATACGAGATTGAGAGGGACGGTACGATACAAACTTCGACTTTAGAATTTTGGAGTAGGCCCTCTGGAGTCCCGGAGTCCCCACTCCCACTCTTTCCACCACCTTAATTAAGGTCTCTTACTCGACTTTTACGACATCCAATGAGATGCACCAATCAAGCGAGAGAGCTTATAGGAAAAAGTAAAGGGCATACGCATACTACACTACTTATCTGCACACATACGAACATTGCAAATAAGTGGTTTCAAACTACGTCCTCTATGTCGTATACGTTTTTTTTTAATTTAGTTCTATTTTGTACGCTATATTACCATTATCATGGTTAATCTACTGATCTACCGCTTCGGCAAACCAAAGCAAAACTAGCCTGGACACCGCCTCGATTACTTTACGCCATTTTAACTCAAAACCCCACATAACACCTACACAATACAACCTAAAATCGCTTGTACGCGACTCATTATCCATCTGTCAGTTACAGTAACACATTTCATGAGATTCTCTTTCGTAGTGTTACAAAATTCCCGTGTGGTAGAGGTGTATTTTGCTCGTGAGCGATTCTATCTGTCAGTTGATTTTGACAGTTGACGCGCATGCGCTACGAGGGCCCGAACGGGTGCGATCACGAGCTGCCACTCACTCTGTTTTGGTGCGTTCGTGTTTTGTGGCTTAACATTCTGAGGAGAACAGTTTTTTTAAATTAAATATTGAAGCGTGATGTTTCTAAATATTCTATTTTTTTGAGTAAGTAAAGCAGATGTCCGAGAGCTGGTCACTGCACCAGTAAGTAGTGACTATTTTTAGTTTCATGTCGTTTTTAATAAGAGGAGACCATAGGAGACAGATGGGTATCGAGTAGGTAATAGTAGTTCTAAGTATTTGATTATTGCCAAGTGGTGTTGACGCTGGTTGTCCCACGGCTATGCCACATGGAGGAATGTATCTTTAATATTGTAAACTTCGATCATCAATACGTGTAAATAATATACCCGTAATGTTACGATACCTATCGAAATGATCAATCATAAGTATTATTCTTTAACCGACTTCAAAAAAGGAGGAGGTTCTATGTTCCAATGTTTGTATTTTTTTTATGTATGTTCACCGATTACTCAGTCAATTGTGGACCGATTTTCAAAATTATTTTTTTAATCGAAATGGTATTCTTCTGAGGTGGTCCCAATGTCACAAATTAAGATCCAAAACCTCACATTTTATAGGCACACCTATGGCGATTATGGCATTTTTAGCATTAAGATGAGAAGATCGTTGACCAATGGAACTCATCAAAGCTAAGTAATGCTCGCTCGTCTATAAACGATCATGATTAATATACCTAGATAAGCGACTAAGAAGAAGCTTTAAGTTAATGATTATTTTGAACTGATCTGATGCTGAAGAAGAAGGTAGGCAACGGAACTCTGTTATAATAACAAAGCAACTAAGTCGTTTGGGCTTAATGGCATCGTTGTAAGATGTACTTTGGCTACGAATCACTAAAAAAGTGAGAATAAAGAATTTTTTTTAACAAAAGTAAAACCTACTCCAAGAGAAAATAAAAAAATAACAAAAAATGGAACCGACTACAAAACTCTTGAATTTTCAAGAGGCATGAGGCAATGAGGCATTTCCGTAGGCAGTGGACAAAATCAAGTTAGATTTGAAGTTGACAAGAGGTGCTTCTGATACCACACATTTCGTATACTCTCTCGTACTTGCATAAGTCTAAAGGTCTAGTGAGTAAGTATAACTATAAATGACAACAAAGTACATACAAAAATCGCTACGATTTAGCCATTGACACTTTTATATAATGTTTAAGATATTATTTCTCTCAAAGATTTTTACAAAATCGCTTACAGAGAATACATTTTTAAGCTTAATATAAATAAACAAAAAGAGGGATACTTAACTATAGGTATTGTACGTTAAAAACAAAGTATATAAAACTAAAAGTACACCAAAAACACATGAGGGTAGATTGGGCGTACACACAACAATATAATCTGAGAAATATCGATGCACTTCCAGCAATGAGCATAGTAACCGATAGGGCCAGTTAAACAAAATTAACTGCCGTTTAGTAACAACTTTTTTTTCTCAATATGACATTATTATTATTAAGTTACTCAAATATGTACCATATTACTCATTCAAGCCAATAAGGAACCTTCAAAATGTGTCGTTTAAGCGCTTTTTTAAAAGTATATGCGATTTAGTCTCTTTAACATCTCTTGGGCAATTTATTATAAAACTGTGCTCCTTCATATAAGACGCTTTTTTTACCGTAACTTGTTGTAGGCGGCGAAGGAGTAAATTATTCGCTTGGCGTGTACCTTTTTTTGAATTGCGCTCTTTTTGTAAAAGAGTATATGGCAGTGAATATCCTTACTTAAAAATTTTCTGACCAAAATGCATGAATTGTATAGGTATGTCTGCATTATGTTAAATAATCCAGTTTCCTTATGATATTCGTTCAGTAGAAATCTCTTTTTTATAGTTAATAATATATTTACATCACATTTACATTTAAATCACGTTACATTATCTTACATGTAATAAAACTTAATTAAGCTAGTACTAATTGCTCTAGTGTCGCCATGCAATTATAATGGCTGACCAGAATATAAAAAACCTGACGCGCGAGGGCAGCACTTCTACGTTTTATATTGCCAACATTCTTTACACTTACTATACGATACCTACCGTCATATTGACAACGGTGTCGGTGATGTTATTCAAAGGAATATTTTCTAATCCCTCAGATTTTTTCTATGACAAATACTTTTATACATTGTGTTTTATTTTCCTTCCAAAGCTATGTATAATCTTCGGCATTTTAAGGCACAAAAACACAAAATAACACTTTAAAATACCGCGCGCAAACAACTTTAAACTTTGACAGCAATAGACAGGATGATATTTGAATTTAGTATTACCAGTGCAAGAATAAATTAGTTCTATTGGTTTTCCGCAATAAGGCAAGGTTTCTTATAATTCTGGTCAGCCTTTAAATTAACGACTAATTTAACTGGCAGCATACTACAGTGCGTTTCTTGCGGAACTTTTTGCCCCGCGCGGTGAAACTTTGTAATCAGCTTGCAGTGCCAGTATTTACGGACCGGTACAACTTGGGGATTTTTTTAAATGAACCTATTATTTTCTCTAGGGGCTGGCATCTGTAATTCAGCTTATTTAATGGATGTCCATGGGCGGCGATGACTGCTTTTCATCAGGTGACCGGCCTGTTCATTTGCCTCCTATCACATAAAAAATATTATTCCTTCATCAAAAGCTCACGGTAAAATTCAAACATAACTTTGCACACAAATCCCAAAATAATCAGAGGTCCAAGCTCAAATTGGAACCGACGATCTTCTCCTTGAGAAGCCATAGGACTATCCGGCTTGTAAATGCTTGATAGAAGGAAAACACGCTGTGATATAGTTCAATGTAGTACATGTGAAGTTTCCCTACGCACTGGGTCGAGGGGAAACCATAGCTCTTTCAGAGAACATGCCTATGCCCAACAATGAGACGTTATAGTCTTGAGATGAGAAAAAAAGATGAAGGTTAAGCTTAATTTACATGCTGCGTGAAATATCATGCAAGTATTACATAGCCGGGCCGCGCGGCAGCGAATTTATAATTGGCTCTATGTAGACGACATCACACCGCGAATCAAACAATCTCACAGCACCATTTGCGTAAATGAGGTTTAAGATTGATGCCCGTTTTGAACTAGATAAAGGTAATGAGCGGAATTTAAGGTAACGAACTGAGGAGTAACAAGCTTGTGACTTCTTATTCAGTAGAATGTATGTACCCCCCACTTGCAATGGCAGGTAGAGTAGGCATTAACATCGAATATAAACTGATTTGCAAGTTTTTCCACTTTGGCAGAAGCATCACATATTTGGATGACATTGCATAATTTTGAAGATTTCGCAACCGAATAAAGAAAGTTTGTAATCCATCCCAGCCTATATACGTCCCACTGCTGGGCACAGGCCTCCTCTCAGAACAAGAGAGCTTGTAATGTTTTATCAAAATTTGTCTAAATGCTTGATAGATGTATCCAGCGAAGAGCAATCTCGAGTAGCTTGATATAACAGATGCTGGGATCACTCGGTCAGAGATACGTGCGTGGCTGATACGTGTTATACGTATGTGATATGTGCGTGGTAAACACATGTCAAAATGTCCGTAAAAGTCGTCATTGCTTACTACATAATATCTGAAAGCGAAGTTCATTGGTGACAGTTAATAAAAAAAAAAACCATGAAAAACTCGACTGATTTAAAAACTTAAATAAAGACTAAAAAAGAAAAAAAACTTGTAGTCCAGTACTCTGTTAAGTGAATTAATGAAGTTAAGCAGTCGGGAGCCATTCAGAATCGTGACAAAACAGTTCAGTAATGAACCCCGACTGTTGAACTTTTTGTCAGTTAACGGAATTCTGGACCACTAAACTTGATTTTCCTTTTTAGTTTTTACTTAACGTTTTATGAGGCTTCTAGATTTTTAAAATATTAAACCCCACACAGAATCTAATTCCGAACAGAAAAGTAGGTTAGGTTAGAACTGTGACCTTAGGTACAAAGAAATGAGCTAGTGCCATAAGTGATATAAGTTTCGGGATTATTATAACTATCGCAAACTACTATGATTATGCCAAAAATGTTAGAACAATCCACCACAGCGATTGCACAGACTGATCAACTTATCTGTGAATCACACTAAGCAATATTACACTTTATGTGAACGACATAAAAACTTTTCGATTCGCAGGTAAGTTGGTCAGTCTCAAGATTGAATGTGGGCGACCCAAGTACGATATAAAACGTCAAATCAATCACCGTGAAAAAGTGGGGAATGGACTAGAGTTACTAAACAAGACAGGTCTCTCAATAGATACCCACAGAGTATCGCAGTTTTGGAGAAATCTGACGATAAGGATGTCAGTACTGGATAAGTCGACTAGAGTGAAAAAGAAGGAAGAAGTTCATGTCCAAAATTGGTTCACGAAACGACCACCATGATGATGATATAATAACTGAGTTAACGGAACAGTTTTAAGTACAGTCCAATTGGTTTTATTGATTCAATAGGAACGTGGTTAGAAACCCGATCCTGATGCCCGTTATAAAGCCAGAACACTCGCTGTAGTGAAGCATTTTTCTTTTATTACCTCTCCTTTATAATAAAATGACAGTTACATATCACTTGAAATCAAAAACAAACCTCGTCGAAACTTAATACGCATTAGCCGAACAATAGCCGACGCTATCGCCGATCTCGGCCAACAAAGGCCGAAAGCCGAAAAATAGCAAATATCGTTATAATAAGCAGATCGAATTTCCTTTTATAGATCTTATCTGTTGGGGTGACCAGCAGTTTCGTGTTTGGGAAACAAAATATCAGGATTATGGGAATAACAAGGGTGACAATGGTTTCGGGAAGAATGGGATTTTTGTGGAAGTGTCGTTTTACTTCCTTGCGGTTGTGTCCGGTTCCAATTTGGTGTTGATTTTCGAGGGATTTTGTGTGTGTTTTTAATTTTTGTGGTTTTGTTGCAGTTTTCATTGTAAGCTTTTTTTTTAGAATTAAAATGGAATCATTTTTATTTTTGTGCTATTACATATTCCGATGTCACACATGATGGTCCAATTAATCAACAAAATTTTATTGCGGAGGAGCAAAGTGTATTTTTTCTCCTAGTAGTTCATTTTGTTATGAAACGAGAATGGTTGAATATGCATAATTTATTTTAATAAGTTAATAACCGAAATATTACCAGTGTATTATTTTTTCTACTAGCTGTTGCCCACAACTTCGTCTGCGAAAAAGTAGCTTATTGCTATCATATGGAACAATGCATCCTATGCTAATCCAGGTTATAAACTATCTGTGAGCCAAATTTCGTGACGGAGTAAAGCATTCTAACTTTAGTATTTATAATATTAGTACCTACCTATATAGAATTGTTTATACGTTTGTCTTCCAAAGATATTTATGGGGATGCAGTTCGTGATTACTTTATTCTACATCCTGTGACTGTGTAAAACCATGAATAAAAGTGTTTTCTCTTTCATTTACATTTATTTGTCATAAATTATATTAAAAATGCTATTAAAAACAAAGATGAACATAAAATCACACATCTCGGCCTATATGTGTCCTACTACAGGGCATAAGCCTCCTCTCAGAATAAGCGAACTAGGGCCGTAGTTCTCATGCTAGCTTAGAGCGGATTGGGAACTTCACATACCTACACCATTGAATTACCTCTCTTCACTGTAAAACGCGTGGTAATTTTCGAACGCAATTTGGATATTAATTTAGAAAAAACTTGAGGTGCAAGTCCAGATTTGAACCCGCGATCCTCTGCTTGAGAGGCCACAGACATACCTATCACTGGGCTACCACGGCTTATAATAAATAAATATAAACGATAGTTCAGTACATTAACTAAAAGCTTTTCCAGCGTTACACTCCACAAAAGAAACTATACAACCATTACGGCCAAATCACAGCAAAAATAGTTCCCAACGGTCTCTTTACAAAGCAGCATAACAAGCTTATATGCACAACTTAATCGATTAAAATCGTCGAAACAGCAACAATGCCCCTTTCACGCGACAAAACTTGCACAAAACTGATATCGATCTAAAAGCGAGTAGTTGAGTGAAAAATAATATGTTTTTAGATCCCTATCTGTCTGCTACTGGCCTTATAAACATATGAGGTGTCATATTACACTAAAATGCCCGTTTTGTACTACCGATGCTATCTCATTGGGACTCGTCCTTAATTCTGAATTATTGTTGTTACCCTAATTATTGGCGTATAAGGACGCAAATATTTTTGTGCTCTGATAACAAGCTGATAACAAAAGGTAGCATATACTGTTTGACGACCGGATGGCTAAGTGGTTAGAGAACCTGACTATGAAGCTTGAGGTCCTGGGTTCGAACCCGGCCGGGGCAGATATTTGTGTGAATAACACGAATGTTTGTTCTCGGGTCTTGGATGTTTAATATGTATTTAAGTATGTATTTATCTATATAAGTATGTTTATCCGTTGCCTAGTATCCATAGTACAAGCTTTGCTTAGTTTGGGACTAGGTCAATTGGTGTCAAGTGTCCCATGATATTTATTATTTATTTTATTTATTTTAATCTTTTAATAAAGAGGAGTACTTGCGGCGCTTGAGAAGTTGGGCCTGATCTTATAAAAGCTAGTTATTATTTTAAATTGAAAATAAATGAAATAAATAATAAAAAAATTGGATTGATTGATTCGAGTCTTTAAAATTTCGGTTGATATTTTAGGTCTCATCTTTTCGACGTTCTAAATACCTATTCGGCCTTTCGTTCATGTAGCGGTTCCTAGCGCGATCAAAATGATCAAATATAGAATAGAAACTAAATCCTACATCGTCCTACCGAAGTTTCTCAACTCGGACGCATCAAACTGCTGACCCTCTTCATCTCTCTATTATACTATATAGCCTCTCCCCCACACTCATCCATACTACGTGTTTGTGTGTTTGTATGTATGTTTGTCCGTCTTTCACGACGAAACGGAGCGACAGATCGACGTGATTTTTGGAATAGAGTTGGTCCCGGTAAAATGCACAGTTCCCTAGGGAACAGCGAGCGATAACCGAATTCCACGCGGGCGAAGCCGTGGACAAAAGCTAGTATTTATTATAGAATTCAGTCTTTTGCCTTCATCATTACAATGTATACCTGTTTTCGAATGCTTAAGTACAAACATGTTCATGCATCTGACGTGCCTCACCATCCCACTTCTGACATAACGTGCAAATCCACTAGCAATTAAATTAATCACAATTTCCACTGTTTGTTGAGTGAGTTGTTTTTTATTTGACTGTCATTGAATAAATACCATATAGATAATGACGCCGTGTGCACACCTCAATTGGATAGCGATGAAACGGCATTTACTGTACCCCTGCGACCAATGACGTCAAGTCATGAAAATTCTAGATTAAACACGCGTGAGAATGACATGAAGACAAACGGTTTGACTCCTTTTTTTTTTTTTTATAAATCAAAGTTTTTCAATTGGGAATATTAGCTACTGCAATTTTATGCCACCAGTGCAGTTATGGTTTATGTTTTTTGAGTATCTTAAATGTCCGTAGGATGCCGTAATATCATATTATTTCAGTTAAATTTTTGGAAATATATCGATGTAAATATAATTTATTTTGTTACTTATAAATATGTCATGATTTCTATAGGTATTAATACTCTTTGGTCATGATCCGTCATGGTGACACAATATAAAGAGAACTGACGTTGTCATGGCGGGTGCATGGCGGTTTGTTTACGTTATGCGCTAGTGTCGCCCCCTGTGCAGAACTTTGCCTAATATGCCCTATTGCGTCCAAACGGAGAAACAAGAAGATTAGACAGAGAAAAAATATACTTGTCCGTCACACGCAAGTGGCGCTTTTATTATTTGGTTAATATTTTTTTACAAATAAATAATTTTCAATGTTCTATTTGCGAAAAGTAGAATTTCATCCTTGTGTATTTACGTTGTCTAAATTGTGTTTAACCACGGCTTCGCACACGTAAGTAAATCATTAGATCCAGCGACTGAATTGAAATTTCGGGATTTTTTAAAATTACCGTGGGAATTCCCGAAAATTAAATCGTGGTTTTCATTGACTTTACATTAAAAACAATCATGTCAAATTTCATGACTCTAAGCCCAGCGGTTGTTATTTCGAGATTTTATCTGCGAAGCAATTCAGTGGTGTGTGTGAAGTTCCCAATCCGCATTGGGCCCGCGTGGGAACTACGGCTCAAACCCTCTCATCCTGAGAGGAGGCCTGTGCCCAGCAGTGGGACGTATGTAGGTTGGGATGATGATGATGATGATGAAATGTTTAGTATTATTATTAGCAATTCGACCATGTCACCTCCTAGCTATAAAGCTGGATCCACTCTGGTATGACCGTTCTGTTATCGTGGCGGATCTTACGCAGACCACAAGCTTTATTAGTGAGCGATGTGGAACTCCCTACGTGGGACACTTCATAATACAATAGCTCCTTAGATGTTGACTTTTGTTTAGTCGTTGTCGTTCAATGTGAGAAATAGGCGATATAGTAAGGTTATACGCGAAAAATATCGTTGCAATAAGAATGTAATCGGCAAATTTACTTCTTTGTTTTTTCTTAGTATTTAGTTTAAAAATTTGTGTGCATGAATGTTGAGTGCAATTGTAATTGTATTGTAGACCCTGTCATTGTTTCCGTTTATGTATGTTAATTTCCTTTGTGTTGTTTACAATATGTAATTGTACCGAATCAAATAAATAAACAGCGCTTGTATGATATTGTACGTGTTTTTAAACACACAATAATCCAAACTGTTCACTAAAAAGCTGCATGACCACTGAAAGATATTCGAGTGCAACAAAATCATACTCTTAACTGTACTTACAATAAATAGAATAATACTACCTGTGTTGTTTCATGTGTGTCATTGTATTGTTTGTATTTAGGAAATTAGTATTACAATAAATATCCGGATATTTATTGTAATACTAATTTTCTAAATACTAATATCACTAATAAATACAAACAATATAATGACACACATGAAACAACAAATGTAGTATTATTATATTAATAGTATGTACAGATACGAGTATAATTTGGTTGCACTCGTTCTTTCAGTGGTCATGCAGCTTTTTAGTGAACAGCTTTGATTATTGTGTGTTTAAAAACACGTACAATATCTACAAGCGCTATAACTTTATCGCCTATTTCTCTTATTTTTACTCGTATCTCGTAGCTATTAGTGATATTAGTATTTAGGAAATTAGTATTACAATAAATATCATGGGATATTTATTGTAATATGTACTAATTTCCTAAATACTAATATCACTAATAACTAATAATTATTTTATACTATTTATAATAATTATTTATGCTTAAGTAATATTGTTATTTGCGTATGAACTAGTTTAATGTTTTTATAGCCACTAAGACAAATTGTTTCATATTCTTCAAATGACCTATGCATGTCAGTCTTATGTAGTTATTTACTAGTGTATACATAGTCCGAGTGCCACCGCAGTGCTGGCTAAAAGTGCTGTTTTAACGCTTCAGCATTATGCTGAGCCAGTGTCCGTTTCGCAACCGCAATGACACTATCTAATAAATAAACTAAGGAATAAGAATTTAATTATAATGTCGCTTATACTTTTAAATTAGGTTAGTATTAAGAAAACTGTCAATATTATCATTGTTTAATTTGGAATAACCTTTTGAAGTTGATTAAATTATATCTAAATATATTAGAATTATTTTGCCTGAAACACAGGGAATCCTAGTTCAGGCATTTCTTGTAAATATTTCTTTTACAGTATGTTTTAGTTCTTAAGTTAAATATGATGTAAAATGAGTTTTTGAATATATTATTATTAGTATTATTATTATTATTACTTTGCGTAAGTATAAAAGAGTATACACATAAAATCATTATTGTAATAAAATTGTAAATTTTAATATTTTTTTGTCAAACAATATATACTAATAAAGTGTTACCTACATTAGGTGAAAAATGATTACTGAATGATTACTGATTACTGAATGACACTATCCCTCGTGTTGTCTATTTGTAATAATATTATTGTTGTAGTGTTGTGAATAGACTTTCGTTAATATTACTCATTACTAATAATTACTAACTATAATACTAATTACAACTACTAATTATATTAATTACTAACATTACTAATTATCTACTAATGATGTAATAAAAAGGTTAGCATTATTTTTCTCTTGTTTGTTTGTAATAATGGGGTTATCTGTAAAACTAATATAGTAATAGAGAAAATTACACTACTCTACTTCTCTATTTGATAATACAAGGAAAGATATAAGGACGAATACAGCAGACAGACGTAAAACAATCTTGTTGAGCAGCTGTCAACAAAGCATGAAATTGCAATTATCGCTAATTTCAAGTAGAAGATGGAACCGAAATTAGGAGAAGAAGAAAACGCTATTCCGAAACCAAATATTCCAAATTAATCTCTTACACTTCATCCCTCGTTACTTCATTTCATCCTAGGAAAATAGTTAATAAGTATTCGCACGGCACAGACGCAAATTCTAGCTACGTAGACGATACATTTGGTAATATTTTTCCTTGCTCAAAGCTTTTTTTTTTTTTTATACGACTGGATGGCAAACGAGCAAGTGGGTCTCCTGATGGTAAGAGATCACCACCGCCCATAAACATCTGCAAACCAGGGGAATTGCAGATGCGTTGCCAACCTAGAGGCCTAAGATGGGATACCTCAAGTGCCAGTAATTTCACCGGCTGTCTTACTCTCCACGCCGAAATACAACAGTGCAAGCTTTCTCCTTTACTCTTGATACGGCTATCTAATATTTTATTAGTTTTATAATTATAACTATATCTGCGTGTCCCTTTTGGGCTCCACAGAAAACCAGCGTTACTGCACATAATGTGCGGCAACACATGCTGAGTGGAGACCCTTTTGGTATCCTGTGGTGTCACCAAGTAACATAGTTTTAGTGCTAGTTTTAGTCTTAGTTTTAGGTGGTAGGTACTTATGGAGCCAAAATAAACCTTTCTTTCTTTCTTTCCTTTTCATCACTTTCGTTTTATTTTTGCGTTTAATAAACTCGTCATGTCGTTTAAGATGGCCAAATATTTTTACTCTTCGATTATCTACTGTTGGTAGTAGTTAATTAACTACGAAAATATTATTAAAAGTCACGCTCCCTCAGTGTTACGAGTAACGTAATAACAGACTAACAGAGATAGGTTTTCAGTATCATGATTTGTGTATAGTAGTCCGTCGGTACATCGGTAGCAAATGAGAGGGAGCGTCGGCAAAGAAAGCCGAACAATGCATCGCCGTGTCACGCTCATTATACACGCCCCAATTACGGTACTGTCGGCAGAACAAACATGCCTTTGAGCGACCGCCTTTTGTTGGCGGTACAATTATTTTGCTGTAATAAGTATGGGAGGCAGAGGTTTTTATCGTCGCTATATTACGTGTTTAGTGTTTATTAACTTGGGAGTTTGAGAAACATGAATCTATGAGAGTAGGTACCTATAGGTGGTAATTGAGTATTTCGCAAAAAGTTGTCCCGTCATGAAATTGACAAGAGATTATTAACACTAAGGACGAGATCATAAAACATAAACTGCATAAAACATCCAAAATTTCTTGACATCAGGGTAACGGAAAACGTCACGAAATCTTGTGAGGAAAAAATCGTAATTTTGTATCTATGGGGATCCAACAACAAAGATTAACTGACTTTTTATCACCTTTACCACAAGCACAAGGTACGCGGAATAAAACCCGAAATTAATTAATAAAATTAGTAATGATTAAAGGTACTTTGGGACTAGGTCAATCGGTGTGAATTGTCCCGTGATATTTATTTATTTATTTATTATAACAACGTTTGATATAACCGTACCATTTGATAAAATGCTACATTTAACATAATTCGATTTATACGAGATGTAGGTGAGATTTTTACGATTGCTTTATATAATAAACCTAACTTAATGCATGTCATATACAATCAAAAATAATCTGATCGATCAATCTCGTTAGGTCAAATCAAATCTAAATTGATACTCCGTCTCTGTCGACCGATTGATCTAGCATTTGGTACATAGCACACCTTTATTGCATGCCTTTAACTTGCAACGTTCGTATATTAGTATGTATACTTTTTATTGCAAAATAAATAAACAAACGCAATTGAAAAACATTGAGATATAGGTAGGTATGTACAAAGGCGAATTTATCCCTTTAAGGGAGCTCTACCAGTCGACCTTTGAGAGGATGAAAGGAGCAGCCAGATCATATAATTGACTATTTCTTTGTTTGTAAGTACTTATGTAAGTTGTGGTTTCAAAAATTAATAATTATTTTCCTTCCAACTTCCCATTTTCCCCACTTCGCTGATACCCGATTGATCTGTTTGGTATACTTATTATAATAACCCAACCAAACTATAAAAGTTGAAACCTACATTGTAATTTCAAAGTTCAACATCTCTAACAATATAGATTAGCTAAGAAGCACCACAAGCAAACTCGCCTTCACGTTAAAAAAAACCAGTCATGCGTTTTAGGGCAACGATGCGACACACGTACAGTAGACAGACTTTCAGACATTGGCGTGAAATTTATCTGATAGTAATTTGTTCTTTTGTTTTCTTCGGAAGCTGGTTCTAATTAAAATCCACTTTTGCACACGAAAAAACTGATTTATTGCAAATTAAACAATATAAATTAAGGAGCGCGGCCGGAGCTACACAAACGGTTTGGATCTGGAAGCCGGTGAGAGAGAGAGAGAGAGAGAGAGAGCGAGTTTCGGTCTCATTCGGCACAAATAATTAACGCAGCCATACATAAGTGAAGTCAGGGAAACAACTAGTCGAAATAAGTTACAAGTCAGCAAATGATTTTCATTGCAATCATTGTTGAAGAGATCCTTTAAGCCAGAGGTTTTTGAGACGTCATTTATCTAACGTTTATTTGTTTTCTGTGTTTCGATATCTTGTTAGAGCTAGAGCTACGACATAATAATAGCTGTTTGATATGAAAGATAACTAGAAGCTATAAATATATTATGTATGTACGAGTATGTAAACTCTTTATAACACACAACACGTTTAAAATAAAAATATAGATGTCGGTGGCCGATCGTAAAATCCGCCAGATCACGAAATTCCTAGGCATATGAAATGGCACCATTTCATGAATTGGCTAAAAGTTGGCCAGGCATATCACGATGTGCCTGAGAAACAATACGGCAAATCGATTAGAACAACGCATTCGTCGATATTCCTAGCGTTATACCGGGAACATCGTGATATGCCGAAAAAAAGAAAAATTAGGTTCGACGAGCGGAGCGAGGAGTGCTTAGTATTAATTGTGACCACAACGCACGAGCCGAGCGAGCAAAGCGGCCGGTTAAGTGCCAGAACCGATAATATTTGATTATATGCCTAGCGTTTCATGATATGCCTAGGCAGAATTTCGTGATTTTACAATCGCCCCCCGACATATAGACCGGTAAGATGACTATAAGTACGAGGAGTCTTAAAAAGAGTTAAGTACATACAAGAGCGTATTTGTTTAGCCAGATCCTAATTTTTATCAGCGTTAATGACACACGTTAATGTATCATTAAAACTGATTGCCAAGATCCCCTAGCCCTCGCGAGAAATGTGAATAATCATAGGTTTATTAACTCGTTTTTGTTCGTTAATTGTTAAGTCGTTAATATAGCTTAAACAATCAGGAAACGACGGTTTTTACGTCAGAATGACTGGTGTAATCGCAGAGAAATGAGATAATGTTAACGCGTTGCTATATTGGGTTAGCTGTCGAGCCTTCCAGTCAGGGCTGGTGACACGTTTAAGAGATACGGCTCCTCTAAGTCGCTACATACTTGATAGAATATGTTGTGGTCATCCTGACCTCAAAGCTCACGCTTCAAAAATAATGAAATAAGAAAATATTCTCATATCATCATCATCAGCCTACAGCGATCCACTACTGGATATTCTCATTTCATGCAATATTAAAGGTATTGATTTGAATAAACAACATAAACGTGGTATGTTATAATGTTTTAATAGGTACATGCTTTGACATTCATGGCATAGAACCAGAGCTATACCGGGTGGGGCCTGTAATATAAGCAAATAATTAAAACATAGATCATACTCCTCAAACTGAACAACATTAGTTCAGCGAATTTTAAAAATATTTTTTTTATTACACTTTTAAGTTTATTCGAAGAAGCAATGTAAAGCGAAATGCTTGATGTTTGTAGTGTGACAGGCGACGTCGGTTGTGTTCTAGGATGGCGTACATTGATAGTGATAGCAGTATTTAATTTGTATGAAAAAAAGAAAATTCAATGAATGACCCACACTGGAATGCTAGAGTCCATTCGTCGTTGGCGATATAAAGTGCCAAACTCTCACATAAAATTCCTTAGTCGCCTTTAAAACATTGTTGGTGAAGAGATGGATCCATCCTATTCTAAAAGTGGACAATAGCTATGACACTATGGATTTAAAAAAAATACTGCAAAACAGACTAAAGGATACATATAAGTAGAAAGTCATGTAATAATAACGCATGACCTAATGTAATGTAATGTATCTTAAGAAACTTTCTTATGTTTTTAAGTCAGTCATTTTTGTTAACATTTTGAAACTTTTTAAGTAAACATTTTTACCCTCGAAGCAATACATTTTTATCACTCATTAATTCCACATAATTAAGCACATGGTTTTGCGCTTTGTTTTTAACCTGACATATTATTGCACTTTATTATAATGTGCACTGTGACAAACTGACTACCGCGAGCCGTATTTGGTGCCCCCAACTCTTTTAAATTTAAAATATTTTTAATTACAGCGTGAAAGTGAGTCAAAAAACAAAATCTAAGCAAGCACAACCGAATTTATCAGAAAGAATTAAGATATCAACAAACAAGCCGCAACCTGGCCGATTATAATAACTCCCAGCAATAACACGGTGGGTTAACGAAGCAAATCGCATCCGAACAAGAAACTGGCCAGTGTTGGGCGAATTAAAATATTAATAATGTAGCCGGTATGCATTAGCTACCGGTTCAATGCCGATCTTTATGGGCCGGAGCCGTATACATGGTTTGAGACGGGACGAGACGCGGTTCCCGAGCACCAGAGGGCCTAGGGGACACCGAAGGTGAGTTGTGACAGAGAAGAGTTGTGACATCGTCGATTTTTGGGAACTTACTAACTGCTGGCACGTTTTCAACAAATTTTTTTTTGGATAAAATTTTTCCCAGGTATAGTAGTCACGAAAAGTTATGCAAGACTTACTACAGACGTGAAGATAAAGAAGTGTGTCATATAGGTATCTAACCTATTTATGGTTTTAATTAACACTATCTTTATGGGGTTTGTGTGACGTTAGTGTTTGAAGAACTTCATGCAAATAAGATGTTAATTGTGTTACGTCAAAGAACATGCTCGTAAAGGTTTATCTTAATCTTTGACATACTATAGCAGTGTGCTTAGTTTTAGCGCGTGCGCCTTATTTTTTTTTTCAAAACGTCACATTTTCGTTTAATACTCAGCTTCCACTGCAAGCGCAGCGGAGTCCGTACGGCCGTTCGTTTCACTCGCAACAGCGAACTGTATATGTCGGCGGCCGATCGTAAAATCCGGCGTTTCATGATAAGCCCAGGAATTTCATGATCTGCCTAAACGTCACTAGAATCGTTAAACGGTGAGTTTTGAACGATATGGCGGATGTCCCTTAGCCAATTCATGAAATGGCGGCATTTCACGATATGCCTAGGAATTTCGTGATCTGGCGGATTTTACAATCGACCGCCGACATATAGATGTGCTTCCACTAAATAAGAAGTCATAAGCTTGTTACTCTGGTCCGCTGTGTCCGTCACCTCCATTTCCGCTCTACTTAACTTAAAGTAGCAAGTTAAGCTTTTTGCTTCGGACATGTGGTGAAATAAAGTTAGCCGGCGACTTGGAAACTGAGCACCTAATTGATAAATTCAAGCGTTACTTTGCAGAGCAAACCTGCGAAGCAATTTAATGGTGTCTGTTAAGTTCCCAATCCGCACTGGCCTCGCGTGGGAACTACTGAGACTGACCAAGCCCTCACATTCTGAGAGGAGGCCTGTGCCCGTATATAGGATGGGATGATGACTTTGCGGAGCCCCAAAGTTCGCATACTCTCCGCTAGTCATACCGTAACGTTTATCCGAATCATCATTTGTCATAATTTTTTTCCACGGAAACCTTTTTTTTTAATTTTTAAATGGTCATCCTATAGAAAACTACCGGTTAGGAGTTTGTGTCATAACAATTCTGAACAATTATTGGATTCAGAGTTATGACAAACGATCATTCTGACAAACAAATACATCGGACTTATAGTAAGTACAGTCACCAGCACCAATATCTGACACAACACGCGTGCATAAATATCTGATAAGACTCTATTTCTAGGGCGGAAGGACGTGTCAGATATTTTTGCACGCACCGCTGTGGCAGATAATTAATGCTGGTGACTGCAGGGCTACTACGAAACTCGAAACTCGAAGTTCGTGTCGTGCGGTCCCTCTGACACTTATACTATTTAGTACGAGAGCGAGAGGGACGGTACGATACGAACTTCGAGTTTCGAGTTTCGTAGTAGCCCTGCTGTACCTATGCGAGCCGATATGGACTCTTTCCATCGTCATTATCGTCAAGCGAAAGATGTCTACCGCTATCATGCTTACCCGCTTTATAAAAAAACTCTTTCTCATCAGAAAACGATGGTTCATGGAAACGTATCGTCACTAATGTCCGTCTGCCGTAGATCGAGCGACGACGGTGAAACGGCATTAACATCCGAATTAATATGTATTAAAGACGATACTCTAAATAACGCGCCTCTCCACTGCGCCGGCGCACTAAAGGAAACATTTAAAAAAACGTTTTACCGATGTTAGGATTTTTATGAGCACAAACACAATTTGGTTTCTTTCGTTTTGTTTTCACGATTAACTGGTTTAAAAAAGGATTTTATTACTTTGCTGGTCCGAAGTTGATATACTTGATAATTATTTGGGAGAAAATAAATTATATAATTTTCTTGGGTTCTATAATTTTTCGCCGAAAATATTTTTCCCGGATGATTTTTTCCTAATTGTTTGTCGGTTTTTTTTAACTATTACTTCGAGATAGTTATAAAACTAACCTATATAACCTGTAGGGTTCTATAGGATAGGCCTGATGATTATATATATCCTGAATACCTAGTTCACAGTTTCGAAAAAAAATCGTTCGTCCATATGAAATAATCTGGAAACGAATCCATTTTTTGTCTATGATGAAACTATTGCTAGTGAAGAGAAATAAGCAACTTTGTAGTACTTAGTACTTCTTACAAGCTTTTATTTAACCGCAATGTATGTAGGTATGTAAGTACGGGTAAAATCTTAATTATTTTTCTGCAACTTAATGACCCACTTTCAGTGGTCAGAATGATTTAAAATTCGGGAACCTCGTGTAAATCTGGTGACAATACAATAATCTGACAGTGACTCTTTGTAGTCCGGCCTGGGTCGTCCCCGCCGGAGGAAACTCCTGAATAGTTAATGGCAGAAACACGAAACTTTACATGATTGTTCAATTTCAATGACAAGGCTTTTTAAATTATGGTTCGTCTGCTCTTGAACAAACTCTTCAATAGTTGATAGCACAGATACGAAACTTTACATGTATGTTCAGTTTTGATGATACCCATGACCTTTTGAGAGACTAAAATATAATAACGCGTCTAAAAACAAGTGTTTTTTATTTTTTATACTTATCCCGACACAAACTGTGGACAACGCCGCCATCGTCTGTTTCCCAACAGCAAAATATTTACGATACA
This sequence comes from Choristoneura fumiferana, assembly GCF_025370935.1. Lineage (NCBI taxonomy): Eukaryota > Metazoa > Arthropoda > Insecta > Lepidoptera > Tortricidae > Choristoneura > Choristoneura fumiferana. The sequence continues at coordinate 19,940,666 of NC_133481.1, read as the reverse complement.
GTTTGTTAACGAACTGTTAATACTTAATACGTGATTCATGCAAATCGATACGTTTGTTTCCAAATAGAAACGCCGCGACAGCCTCTTCTTATGTCCTTGAGTGACAAGCGACAGCGAATGCTTGAGCTGAAGCGAAACGCCACTGTGCTACCGAACTCACAGAATTGAGGCCCACTGTCGAAAGTTTAAAAAAAAGTTGATTGCAGACGGAGTCTATATAAGCGTTATAAATGCATTATTCTCTTAAAAGCTATGGTAGAGTAATAAATGCAATTAAAAAAAATCTTACACCCTCGAGGATACCTGACACAAGCACATGTGCTCGTATGTTCTTATGTGATCTAATTGATCGATTCAAGGCGTTGAGAGAAGAGAAATCACCAGACAGATATCAATGAACCACGCCTAAATAAATTAGTGTAGTTTATCATGGGTTAGGAATCAAACGGGAGTATAGTTAACATACTTAGGTACCGCTTTACATCCAAAATGAAACCCTGAATTAACGCAACCATTGGACACAGACATGATTATTAAAATAAGATACATGGGATATATATATATATATGTATTAATAGCCGGTTGCATAAATGCATGGTTTATTATCAAGGTTGGGCATTAACAGGGCTGTAAGCATAAAGAGCATTTTCCGCACCATAAGAAAAAGGTGGGACGACGACATCGCGTGAGTTACTAGCAACCGGTGTATGTAGATGACATTGTTGTTCAACAGTGGACGTCTTCCGGCTGATGATGATACCGATGAATGTGACTTGCGACCCCGCTTGTGACTTGCGACCAAGTCCAGCAGCTCTACTCTATATCAGTAATGACCGCTTAAAATGCCGCCGAGAAGTGATGTTTCTTCACTCCGACGATAACGGGCCGGACTGAAATGGTGGCGGCAATTAACCGGTAATGTTCCTAATAAAAACCGTAAACATGCCGCTGTCGTTCACGCTTTCTCTGAACGGCGTAATGTCTTGATAGCAGAATAGTTTCGGTTTTGTCGTGAGAATTTTATCGAACTTCTTCCAGTAACGGGCTAAGATAATAGAGGAGTGACCATCAAACTAACAGTAAGACAGCCGGTGAAATTACTGGCACTTGAGGTATCCCATCTTAGGCCTCTAGGTTGGCAACGCATCTGCAATCCCCCTGGTATAGCAGATGTTTATGGGTGGTGGTGATCTTTTACCATCAGGAGACCCACTTGCTCGTTTGCCATCCAGTGGAATAAAAAAAAAAAAGTGAGAAAAATAAATTGGCATCTCAGCTATAGTAGATTGTACAACAAGAGCATAAAACGGGCCATTTTACCCGAGGCGTTCATATAGCCACCCGAGCCGGTACGGCGAGGGTGGATAGACACGTCGAGGGGAAAATGAGTTTAATGCTCGAGTTTTACACTCTGCTTTTCACTTCGATTGAGAGGAAATTAAATAGCAACAGTGGAAACAATTGTTCACTTACTACGTGACTTTTATTTTTCACGCATTGCTATATAATTATATTTTTTAGTTTTATTGATTTACATATTAGTTTTACATAAAATAAAAATTATTAAAAATATATATAGAAACCTTTTTGTTTGAGGTTGTTGACACCGGATTAGACGAAGATTTTACTTTATGCACTAGAGCAAAAAAGTAATTTTATGTCGCCAGATCCAGCATACCAACTTTACGAGCATGAGAAGTGAAAAAAGTATTGTACCAACATTTCTTCAAGATAATCCATATCCTTCCATACTTATCCATCTATACTTTAAAATCCTTAGGTACTCCATTTACACTAATATATAAATGCGAAAGAAACTCTTTCCATCTGTTTGTCTCAGTCTAACTGTCTGTTTATAGACTTTCTGTCTTTTTCTTTCTCATTTGAATCTTCAGGGGAACGAAGAAACCTGAAGATATTAACATTCTGGTTGTGTAACGTACTATGAAAAACCAAGTGTCATTTACGTAAATATGAGACAAGAAATCGCTATGTCATCGAAGTATATAACAAACATTACATTTATTACTTGTGGGAAATGATAACCATTACTACTTCCGTCCTATAATGTCAAACAAAAATCACTTAAATTTCCAATACATCACTCGTCAAGTAAGTAGATTTTTAAAACATTGATCAATTCTCCGTATTCCAGCGGCAATGGAGCTAATCCATAGTGTAAAAGTTCACAGCAAATTTTGGGGTGGTTTAGGAGGGCGCGTACGGATACATGGTGATTTATTTAATGGCTTGTACACACAGGGCTGTATTGAATAGTGACAATAAGGCTAAATTGAGATGTCACATTCGCCACGCATTCTGGTCCCAAAACTGCGGGAACGACAAAGCTTTATAATGGTAAAATAAAGTCATATACCGCGGCAAGGGGAATTTACAACCATAAAATAAGTTACCACCCATATTCCCTTAGTGATACAGTGTAAAAATCATGGCTGGGTTGCATTGAAAGGTTTGTACGGATTCCATAAATCAATATTTTTTCTTTAAAGTCGCCGATGTCAATTTCTATACCTGAATGTGGTAACGGATTAATAGTTTGGTGCTTTTTTAAGTTTATTGTGCAATAAATAATAATCAAATGTGGTACAGTTTTATTTATGTGGGGTACATATTTTATATTAAAAGGTTTGTGCGATAATATGGTTGTAGGTACAATAATTTTATTACGAGTATGCAAAAAAACTGCTGGCGCAGATATTGTTGGCAAAATTAATTAAATACGGAAGTGAAAATACAAAAAACGGGCTTTATAAAAAAATCTATGCATTTTTTCAACTACTGTATGATACACGTGCTCGTCAACTGTCCCAATAGTTATCATGTTCAATTTCACGTCAATAGCAATGAACGTGACAGCAGGCTGTCATCTATTAGGCATTAGCATTATGAAACATTATAAAAGGGTAAGGTTAAACCCTTTGGAAAATGTTTTTTTATTAGCATTATTTCTAATTAAATTCTCAACTAAATTATCCCATAACAAATTAATTAATTGGCTCATTACTTGAATGTTCGTTGAAATCTTTTCAAACAATCGTACTTTATGAAGGCATGTCTAATAAAAGTTACAACGAAATGACGCCTCTAAACAAACACATTTTCACAAAACATCATGACTGGTACTTTCTTAATTCAAACCAAAAATAAAACTGTAAAATTGACTATGTTTTCGTCTCATTTATTGCGTAGACAATTGTCGGAGATTACGCGATTACTTTGATAAGAACTCGTCGAGATTACGGATGGCCGCGGTTACAAAACACCCTGTTAATCTGTCATGACAGCCATAACACTAAACATGGTATAACTATTATTTCCCGTAAACAGGAGATAATTAAGTCAATACAGTTTTGAAGATAAAAATTCCAAGGTTACACCATTTTATGAGTCTAATTACATAATATGATTTTTTAAAGTAGACAAAAATGAATCCTAGTAATTATCGTAACTTCAACTATACGTTATGCCAATCCAATTAATGGAAAGTGTAAACAAACCCATTTCATCCAAATTCATGTATAAACATCCACTGGATCGAATCAATAAGACACTTATCTATAATTCGTGTCTCTTAATTAGACGTCTAATCACTTTTTTTCACCAAAATTCAATTGATTTCAATTTTCATATTCATTTGAAATATCTTCGTCAAAATCTGACGTTATTTCTTCAATGAAACTCTGTAGTAGCATAGACTAGCGTAGAGATGGTGGAAAATTTTATATTTTAAAAATCCATTAATACTCGATTGAATAAGCGATTATTATTTATTTACCTTGAAATTCAAAAATAGTTACTGCTTTTGTAATTGAATAAACATTATTTAAAACTAAATCATGTATTGCAAATAATAAATAAAATAGACAAAAATACTTTACTGAACAGATTAATTATTTTGCAATAGGTTCTAGGTTTTCACATAATTAAATGTCTGTGGTCGGGTTAATGGCGTCTTGATAAACAAATATTTCTATAAATTGGATTGACATAAACCATACCCTCTACCTTCAAAAGATTAATGTAATAATTACTGATATTAAATATATTGACCCGGATAACTCACGTCTTAAATCGAGTTTAGTTCGACATGTTTGTTTTGTTGTTTTAATATGAGTGAGTCTCACGGTAGTTTCATGTTTAATAATTACTGATTGACTAAGTCAGTTGCCCATCTAAGTTCGATACATTGGGCGACCTTTTTATTAAAGTTGGACCTGCCTAACTGGTCAAATGGTGGAATGGTATCATGGATGTTTTGTTTGGAAATAATACCGATCCACATTGGCAATCAATTTTATTAGCGAATCCCCTGTGTAAATATGAAGTTGTGCTAGATACTTGTGATGTAAGTCGTAAATAACATTATAATCTGTTTTTAAAAAAAAACCTCATTGAGTGTTTCGCCGGATTCTTCTCAGAGATTTTTCCAAAACAGTATAATATAGTTTTTGACATTCATGAGTGCTCGTTGAAACCTAAATTGAATAAAGATATTTTTGACTTTTTGGTGTCATAAAAATGGCAGTTGAAAATAACGTCAGAAATATAATATTTATTTAATAACTGCGTTTACGCGAACGATGTTGCAAGCTGAAATTAACAGGAAACATGTTCACTTACACAAGCACAAACACATGTAGAACCACTGTTTGAATCTGGCCACCCTCTCCGCAGTTCGCCACGGTCGCAATGTTATCCAACATGGCTCCTTAATAAAATATGTTTCAAAGAACCCCAACCCCTACTTACATTTGAATTATTTTCATTCCATTATTAACAAAAGATTTCACCCGTTTGAAATATGATTTGGCCGCCATCTTTGCTTCACCCCTGCGCCGGCGCAACTTTTTGATATTTTTATACAATAGTGCAACGAATGGCATAAAAACACGCGGTTACATTAGATTTAATTCGAATACAAAGGTGAGACGAATCCGTTCGCTGCGGCATGTGTTGTGACATACCGTAATATGCCAGGATTTAGGTACCTAGTATAACCAGAATGTTAATATCGCTGGTATTTCGTCTAAAGAATGGAATGAAAATTATTTCACACAATTTTATGCGTGCAAAAATATCTGACACATCCTACCAGCCCTAGAAATAGAGTAGTATCACATATTTATCTATAAGGCTATCTACCTTACAAGGCATGTGAAATTAAAAGTAAGAAAAACTTAACTGTGTAATCTAAAAATGCTTGTATACTGTAAAAACCATTTTTGAACAAGCAATTTTTTAGGATTTCTTCTAAATTTTGTTTTTGTGGGATCTTTAATTACATCTGGCAGTATATTCAATATTTTTATTATAAAAAACAGAAATTTTTCTTTAGTATGTTTGTAAAAGATTTTTCAAACTATTTTCAATTTCAACTAGAGAAAAAATGTACCACAGTTTGGAATTCTGAACGTGATATTTTGTGAAAAAAAATTGTTTGGTATTTGTCTAATGCGTTATCATTATATGTGTTTTAGATTACATAATACTGCATTGTTGACTAATGTCGGAGAATGAGACATAATATTTAGTTTCTGCCTTATTTTTTGACGCAATAGGAAATTCCCATCTTCACGCAGGTTTGGTTTATTTACCCTGATAAGAAGATAATATGTAGATAATAAAGTATATTGGGAAAACAGTGCTTAAATTGTTTGACTTATTTAATGTTGTATTTGTTATCTTTCAACAACTATTTATATTCCGATTATTTATACAAAAATAGCAGGATTAAAGGCTTGGACGCATAAGTGTATAATAGTTTGTGTATGACATTATAACGCCTAAATTGACCCAATGTTTATACAGTTTTCCATTGCATAAAAACATGTTGATGATATGAGTCAAATCGGTTTTGTGACGCCTAAAAATTCATAAAATAAAAACAATATGTTTTGCTTCACCGTAAACATCGTGATAAATTCAAATGTAATTTCACACGTGAATGTGGAAAAATTCAGAGTTGTGAGGCCGGATTTGAACCCATGATCCATGGGTCTAATTGTAACGACGGCTAATAATGCAAGCTATAATGTTTTTGCATAGTTTGGTTTGCGCTCCGAAGAGTTTGGCTTGAGAGTTCGAAGAGTTTGGTACTCGACGCGTATAGCCTTTTTAATTTTTAAATGTTGAAAAACTCTGATTTGTGAACAAATTTGTTAATAGTTCTCGCCCTTGTTATCCCGTCAAACATTACGCATCCCCCTTCAAACTCTAAGGTTATATAAGATATTATTAAGTAATTAAATATTTCATAAAGATTTTAATGTTTCTCAATACTGGTAGCCAAAGCACTTTCTCGACTCAATAACTCATAATTTAAGTCAGAGTTAAGTATGGAGAAATAAAGTGAACTACATTTCGCTAAGAAATGTGTAACTATAAAAGAATATTTAATAAAATGCCCCGATGTTTTCGTCTTTATACAGTTTCGTTTGTAAAGATTAGTTGTTCTGACAAATTAATATGTTTTGCAAAACAACTCAAATATGATTTGGATGTGACCCCTCTGGTGCCAGCGTCATGCTGCGCGCTGTATGTTGACGACTTAATAACTTGTTTCGATTGTTATTTTGGTTGGAGTTATTTCAAATAAGTAAAATAAATTGGTTGCGAAACAGAATGAGCATAAGGTAATCTTTTATTTTAGATTACAAAAATAATCATAATATTCTAATTTAATCAGCTTTAGAGAAGATTATTTGCAGCAGCTATTTAAGTTATGCAGAATGTATTCAACTTTTGCTATTCGCTCGTCCGTCTAGTCTGCCCGGTTTTAGTATATAAGTACTTCAAATTTTTCAGGTGGCCTAAAATATCAATTATATATTTCATAATCAAACAGACGTTATGGTCGACTAAGAAAGTGCTTTACCAATTTTAATGGCAGTTCCTAGTTCAGAAATAAAACAATAAGACTGATTGTCATATTGACTTGTGAGTGAAAATAGGCTCTGACATTTTAAGCGCTACAAATGACATTAAACCTTAGGGTGGTGAATCAATTTCTTGGTTGACTATACCTAAATCTAGTTGGTCTGTGCTTCTCTCTCTTTAGTCATACATACATATATACTATACTATACTTGAAAGTAAAAAAAATAATTCAATAAACTTTTACGTATCGAAAGCTACGCTATCCCTAATTAACAAAGGGTATATTTTATAATATTTTATTTCAAAAAAACACCAAAATTCCCTCCGGACACAAAGTTACAGCTAGTTATTAATATTTCCAAACGGTACAACGAAAGCGGCGATATTGTATTTCTACTTATCCCGATTCAATTTGCCCCATTTGTTACATAGAGCCGCAATCCCCCACGAATAATGCCAGCAAATATTTATAAATGTTTTATTTGGCGGCGCAGGCGCAGGCGGCGTCAAGCGATGAGCGGTGGCGGAACGCTGGCGCTTTGTTATAAAGAACTTGTTCTAAAAGTCATTCTAATCAAATAATGTTATACATGTGTATGTAAGTTAGTTTATTTATTTCATGGAGAGCAAACAGAAGCAAGTGTACACAATATGTACTTATAAAATAGATACACTCTTAAATTCACTTACTCCCTAACGAGCCCCCACTAAGACATATGGTATAGTGATTTATGTAGACTTACACTATACACTGTGTTACATTAAAATTTTATAAATTTTGTTACGCTTTCGCGATTAAATTACCCTTTTGACACCCTGGGAAGGATATAAAATAAATTTTATCCCGGAAAATAGCAATTCAAACAAGATAACGACAAATGGATTCTTCGCAGATGAAATTGCAGGCACCAGTAGTGTCAGATTATCTTTTGTATAACAATGTATTGTTTTAATTTATAAGTATAAAGCTGGTACCACAGCCATATTGAAACGAAATGGTCACAAAAGCATTGGTCACAAGAGACCAGATGAGACGGGACATGCTTGCCCTCACAACCCCAAACTACTTAAAAATTTTTAAACTATGTACTATGCATACGTAATATTAGTATGCATAGTCGTCCAAGAAATTGGTTTACTACTCTAAGGTTTAACGTAATTTGTAGCGCTTAAAACGTCAAAGCCTATTTTTACTCACAAGTCAATATGACAATCTGCCCTATTGTTTTATTTCTGAAATAGGAACTGTCAGAGTTATTGTATTATATTGTATTGTCATTATAACTGGTAAAGCACCTTCTTGATCGACCATACGAGTAACTTCTATGGAAAATAAAAATTAGGTGCATTAGGCACTTGTCCCACCGCCGACGATGAGCGAGAAGCGAGCAGAGCGAGTAACTAGAAACGAGTGGGCGAGCAGTAAAAAGCGAGTGTTTGAGCACGACGGACGATTACTCGCTCTACTCGCTCGAGCCGGGCGGCCGCCAAGCTAACAGCGCTGAGCGAGTATCGCTGAGCTAGTTTTATAGCTCAGCGAGTCTTATTGCTCTTGTCGCTGCGACAAATGATGTAAGAGCGAGTTCTCGACGGCTGTGTGAACCGCCAGCGATCAACTATTAATATATGTGTCTCTTTTACTCACACAGAATCTTATATCTTTTGTTCGTTTATTGAGCGAGAAAATAGTCGATAGCCAATCGTTTCCACGCCGGCCGTGAGACAACTGCCTTAGACTTTTGACTACCGCGAGCTCTCTTCCCATGGACCCTCAAAATTAGATGTATTGTTGTCGCCCCAGAACTGGGGCTAGGGTGCCGAATGTGGGCTGCGCCGTGTCACCGGAGTAGAGATGTGGGCTAATTTTATTTGGAACTTCGGGACTTTTAGTATAATCGAGATTTTACTGTGCTTAATAGTTAAATTATTTGCAGTAGCTGGGCTGATACAAAGAGGAATTAACCAATTGAGTATACTATCAAGATAATTTAGCAATCGTTCTTATATTTTAAATGCGAAAGTTTGTGTGTGTGTGTGTGTGTGTGTGTGTGTGTGTGTGTGTGTGTGTGTGTGTGTGTGTGTATGTTTGTTACTCCTTCACGCTAAAACGGCTGGACGCATTTGGACGTAATTTGGCACGTAGATAGCTGGACGTCTGGAATAACACATAAGCTACTTTTTATTCCGATATTACCACGGGATAGGGATAAAACCTCGAAATAACAACCGCTGGGCTTAGAGTCATGAAATTTGGTACGTAGGTAGCTGAACGTCTGGAATAACACATACGCTACTTTTTATTCCGATATTCCCACGGGATAGGGATAAAATCTTGAAATTTCAACCGCTGGGCTTAGAGTCATGAAATTTTGTACAGTTGTTCTTAACACAACCTCAATGAAGAACACGATATAAATTTTGGGATTTCAATTGTAACTACCATATCGAATAGTTTACGCGTGCGAAAGCGCGGGTAAACTCTAGTTAGCAATACGTTTTCTCTACTATATCTAGGATAGGTAAGTATATTTATTTAGGGTTTTTTTTGGTCGTGGTGGTGTGATTGTCGTTGGCGTGTTCCTTGATATCAAACAATATGAGAGTTGTGTTGTGGCCGCTTCTAGTCTGTCTCTGAGAAAGCTATGGTTGCGAGATATGCGTCAGAAAAATAGTTTTTAACCGTCTTGTTGCAAAGACTGTGTTTTGTTTGTAATACTCGTTATGCGTGAAGATAAAGCAGTGTATGTAAGTATAAATAATTACACATTAAGAAATCGTTCTAAATTGAGTGAATTCATTGAGAATTGAAATGTTACGCCATCACGCCACTTGCACCCATACATTGCTCTTGACACCTTCGAGTCAGCATAAGCAAGAGCTAGCTGTCACGCGACCGTCTCTTTCTAGCATCGAAAGAGAACTATGTCGAGCAACCAACAAGCATTTCCAAACTCAATTTTGTAATGCTAAGGGTTGGAATGGAATGATTTTAGTTTGATGTTAGTGCGTTGTAAAATAGTGCGTTATTTCAACTCATACGCATGTAGTCCTCACCTGCGCGCATCGCTTTGAGTATTGACATCGTTATCATATGCTTAATGTTTATTTATGTTTCTGTTTTAATTGATATGGAAAATTGATTTTTTAAGGTCCCGTGGGCAAAAAGAAGAAAAAGAACCCTTAAAGTTTTACTATGTCTGTCTGTCGGTTCATTTTAAAAGTGAAAATACATAGAATATGACGCCACGCTTCTGCAGTAGGGATCTGTTGAAGATGAAGATGAAGATTGATTTGTTTGCGTTGGCAAACAACAACATGAACAATACATGATAGGCACACAGATTATAAATCTTCTACCTAATCTTAGTACAATCAAATGCAGGATGTTAAACACTGTGGCAATTAGTTTAACTTCCTGTAGACCTAGGATTGTAAAATATGGCGAATAAGGTCCGGAAGTCACTGAACTACATAAAAAAACTTCGTGATTCAAATGAATACTGTAAAATGCAAAGTTGTTTGTTAGTGAACTAAAAGAATTTCTTTGCTCACCCGCGACCTTATGATAGCTAAGTTTACGCAAAATGTGCGTGTTCATGCAGCACAAACCCATCTATCACCACCACCACACTACACTGACACGTTTCGAACTCAACCAGAGCTCATCTTCAGAGCAACACAACTGTACACCATGCTACCAGATGTAGACTCTAACAACAGACAGATGTTGGATATCAGAAGGTCGCGGGTGAGCAAAGATATTTTTTTACTTCATTGATATGGACCTCCGCAAAGAAACGCCTGATTCAATAAGTTGTTTGTTAGCTTATAAATTGTAAGGAACCCACAGCACACAATCGGACTCACGCGAGGCCAGCTATTAAATGAAAGCAGAAATTCTGGTTTAAAAATTAACCATTTTCCTGACCTATTCGACTAAAAAAACCGAGAGTTTATTTTTTATTTCATTCATACGGCTTATTGTTCCAATTTCGATATTCATCCAACGGCAAAGTTTACGCGTCACCCCAACGCGGAGACATCCTTATTCAGTGCTATGACATGCGCAGTGACACATCGCACAATACTGACATGAATGAGAGCTAATTCCTCTCGATCCACCGCGTCTGAATACATACAACTTAACAATCAAAACCTGAAAGGACCAAAAATTTCCACACTCAAAAAGACACCCAAATCCTAGACACATATGATGCATTTTTCCTCAGCGTATTTTCAATTAGGGTGACAATGATTTTGACTTCCGCGTGGACTGACGTACCCACACATTAGCGGCGCCTGCGCTGGTAACTTCATTACACTAGGGTGCCTTGTCAGTCCTGAATTATTACACATTAAATGGGAACTATAAACATTCAGTGAAATGGTCTCAAACAAAATGTTCTGTTAGGGTCTTATGGTAATAACGGGTTTGTCCTGCTAACGTGCTGGTTATTAAAAATAATTGAATATTTATGGTTACAAAACGTATTCTTAGGTATTAACAATAGTTAGCAAATTTAGAAGTTATGTTTAAAATTACATATACATACGCAATACCGTGTAATATATATAATAGTCGTGGTGGCCTAGTGGTCGAAGCCGTGGTGGCCTAGTGGTTTGACCTATCGCTTCTCAAGCAGAGGGTCGTGGGTTCAAACCCCGGCTCGCACCTCTAAGTTTTTTCAAATGCATGTGCGGAATTACATTTGAAATTTACCACGAGCTTTGCGGTGAAGGAAAACATCGTGAGGAAACCTGCACAAACCTGCGAAGCAATTCAATGGCGCGTGTGAAGTTCCCAATCCGCACTGGGCCCGCGTGGGAACTATAGCCCAAGCCCTCTTGTTCTGAGAGGAGGCCTGTGCCCAGCAGTGGGACGTATATAGGCTGGGATGATGATGAAAGGAAAACTATCACTGTTTGTTAGATTAACAAGTATAACCTAACCAACTAAAAGTTGGAAAACCCCCGACATTGTCACTTCAAAGTTCAATATCTCAAAAATGGCTGAACCGATTTTGATATGATAAAACATGTCTAAAAACCATCGCTAGAAAATCTGGTTTCAAATAATAAAAACCTCATTCAAATCGTTCCATCCGTTTAAAAGAGCTACGGTGCCACAGACAGACACACATAGCAGTCAAACTTACAATAACCCTCTTTATGCATCGGGGGTGAAAAAGGGAATTTAGTCCATTGATTGACTAAGTTTAGTCATTTAAGACACCCAAGGGAAGAGAGGTTCCATCCTATACTAAACCTTGGCTCAACACGGCTTTTTTGAAGATACCGAACTTTACATTAAAACGAGATATAACCATAAAAAGTTAACGACATAATAATTGCGGACCCGCAATATTTATACACCAGTGCGAGCCCGATCAATTAACCGACATTAATTAATCGTCCACAGGAAATCGGGTCTTAATCTATACGCTAATGTATGGAAACTGGTCCCTATAATCGTTTGACACCGGATTTGATTGTTAGGCGACTGTCCAGTGTTAAATATGCTATCAATATTATACACAAAAAAATGTTATTAAAAACAACAATAAAATATTAACCCATCACGCGCCCAAAGACATTTTTGTTTGGGTTATTTTGGGTAAGTAGTAAGTACCCTATGTTTTTAGGATTCCGGAGCTAAAATAGCAAAAACGGAACCTTTATAGTTTCGCCGTGTCTGTCTGTCTGTCCGTCCGTCCGCGGCTTTCCTCAGGGACTATCAATGCTAGAAAGCTATAATTTTGCACGGATATATAACTATGTAAACTATGCCGACAAAATGGTACAATAAAAAAATCTAAAAAAGTAAGTATATTAGTAGGATTACTTTGCTCACCCGCGGCCTTATAGGTATAGGTATAGGTATTAGCGGGCTGTTTTCCGCAACTCGACGTCTAAGTGCGCCTATTTTGCGTGATTAGGCTGTAGGCACTATTCATGCCAGCCTAGCTCCTGGAGGAAGCCTGACAGACCCTTCACGTTGCCGGCGACTTCCTGCAGTGACCCCGGTGATCCGAGGTGTAGTGCCCTGTAGTTCGCCACACCAGAGCATTCCAGAAGGATGTGAGTGGCTGTCTCTTCTGCCTCCATGCATGCTTTTCACAGGGGGCTGTCTGTAACACCTAGATTATGTAAGTGCTTGTTTAGTAAAGCATGACCAGTAAGAGCACCGACCAGCAGTCGGAGTTGATCCCTCCTAAGTCCGCAAAGCTTGCGGGACAATCCGGGGTTGATCGTCGGGAGGGCTTCTCTGGTTTGCCTGCATGTATCTAGGTTTGTCCAATATTGTTGGTGCATTACCTTGGTGTTGTGTCGCAGTTTGCCGCGCAGCCATCCAAAGGGCAGAGGTAGAATGGGTTCGGGACCGAAGACCTTCATGTCCGAACCCCCTCTAGCCAATCGGTCGGCCGCGTCGTTGCCTCGCGATCCACTGTGTCCTTTTATCCATTGTAGTGTTATGGTGTTTGTCTCACTTACCAACGTCAGAGCTCGATGGCACTCGTAGATTAGCCCTGATGTCATTGTGTCGCTCTGCAGGGCTTGCAAGACCGATTTGCTGTCAGACAGTATACGGATAGGAAAATCCTGTACCTTTCTGGAGTCAATCGCTAAGGTACAATTACAATAGCTAATGTAATCAATGTAATCTAATCTTATGTCATTAGCATAGAGAGGACAGCAGGGTGTATATTGGGCATTAGCGTGTCGAGCACTGGGACGTTTACCTATCTATCTATCGTCTATTTTTTTATCAAACAGCTGGCAAACGAGCATGCGGGTCACCTGATGGTGAGTGATCACCGCCGCCCATGGACATCTACAGCATTATGCAACCTTTTTGTATAGACTGAGATGATGGCCCTAATACTGTATAGCTTAGCATCGGCCGTGGTCGCCGGCCGGCTTTAGCTGTCGGCGGTATATTAACACATTAGAACATCTTAATTTCAATCTCGATAAAGCTCATAAAGAACGGCTTACGGTCCCAAACCGAACGGTAAAGGCCGCCATTCAATGCCTACCTAAACTTTATTAATATTGATTAAATTGTTGTCGTAATTTTGCCATGGGATCATCTACTTCCTGCGGAGTATTTAGCATGCTCCCGTTGGTTATGATGGACATTCCAGAAGCACAAGAAATAACGTTATATTCATTCCAATATCCCTCTAATGCTTTAAATGCGAAAGTTTGTGAGTATGTGCGTGTGTGTACGTTTGTTTGTTATTGTCACGCTAAAAGGACTGAACGGATTTGATGAATTCGGTATTCCGATAACTGGAGTAAAATCCCTGAATTTCAATTCAACTTCCAGACCTAATTTATGCTTGTGGAGCTGACCTGACCTAATTTATGCTGGAGCTGCGGGGCTTGCACTGTTGTGTTTCGGCGTGGAGAGTAAGACAGCCGGTGAAATTACTGGCACTTGAGGTATCCCATCTTATAAGGCCTCTAGGTTGACAACGCATTTTCAATACCCCTGGTATTGCAGATGTTTATGGTCGGTGCTGATCTCTTACCATCAGGAGACCCACTTGCTCGTTTGTCATCCAGTTGAATAAAAAAAAAGTGTGTTGGACGACTGAAAAAAAATACTTAATGCAACAGCATTAAGCATTAATATAAACCCGTCCATTGCCACTTCGACTTTCGTTTTCTTCGATCCAACTCAATCTAACGATAAATAATTCGATTACCTTGTATTTGGTAGCTTGCCTTTTCACTTACGTTTTATATTTCCTAAAATGTAATAAATAACCGTTGGGGAAGAAAAGTCCTCGAGTGGCGACCACGAACTGGAAGACGAAGCGTTGGCAGGCCCACTAGGTGGACTGACGACATCGTGAGAGTTGCGCGAAACCGGTGGATGCAAGTGGCGAGTTGTCGTTCATTGTGGCGTTCTAAGGGGGAGGCCTTTGTTCAGCAGTGGACGTCTGGCGGCTGATGATGATGATGATGATGAAAATGTAACGTCTCCCATTCATGGGCAGCCTGTTCACTTGCGCCACGCTGCCTTTATCATAGTGCCGCGCCGCCTGTGCCCGCGCATGTTTCGTACCTACCCGTACGGTGACTCGAGAACGATTAATAGAAAATCTCTTAAGATCACTAAGTACCCAGCTATGAGACTATTTTTCCCAGGAACACCAATAAGTACAATACAAATATTCTTTACTAGCTTTTGCCCGCGGCTCCGCCCGCGTGGTATTCGGTTATCGCGCGCTGTTCTCTCGGGAACTGTGCATTTTCCGGGATAAAAAGTAGCCTTTGTCACTCTCAGGCCCATAAACTATCTCTATGCCAAAAATCACCCGCTAAGTTCCTACTTTGTTATCTGTTTTTGGTTTTAATCCCGCGAACTGTACACGGACCTGGCCCTATACTACGAATGCCAAATTCAAACTTCGCATCTTGCCGTCCCGCTGATATTTATATTATATAATACGAGAGTGAGAGGGACTACACGATACGATCTTCGATTTTCGTATTTCGCAATAGCCCCCCTTTGCGGACACGGCTTAATTGCAAGTCTACGTCAATATTTAGTGCTGGCAACTCTTATAACTTAATCCTTTGGCATTAAATTAAAACGTCTGTCATCCTTTCGACGCGACCGGCGTCGGTAAAAATAAAGTTTTGAAGCTCTCCGTTTAAGGGATTGCAGATAAATTTTTGTCTTTAGAATTTATGTTGGCATTAAGTCATAGTAGATTGTGCAACAAGAGCGTAAAACGAGCCATTTTACCCGAGACGTTCATATAGCCACCCGAGCCGGTACGGCGAGGGTGGATAGAGACGTCAAGGGGAAATGGATTTAATGCTCAAGTCTTACACTCTGCTTTTCACTTCGATGAAATGAAATAGCAATAGTGGAAAAAACTGTTCACTTACTATGTACCATCAACCAAATAAGTGGTCCATCAATTTTTAAACAAGTTCCTATCAAATGCAATTATGTTGCTAAAGTCGAACTTTCAAGTTGACAACACGTCTATTGGCATCATTATTTTATGATATGCAAACGGTTATCAACTTTAGGGTGGTAGATCACATATTTGGCTGATGGCTCCTTTTAATTTTCATGCATGACTATAAAATTATAAATTTTTGTTTTACTGATTTATTTTGATTGTTTTTTATCATTACATAAATTAAAAATTATTAAAAAAATATGGCTCGTTTTATGCTCTTTTTGTATAATCTACTATTTTAATACAAGCATTTTTGCTGATGCTTCTCAAAATCACATCAGCATCATCTCAGCCTATCCCACGCCCGCGCGCACGCCCCACTGCGGGTCACAGGCCTCCTTTGAAAAAAATCTCGTATCTCAAATCAATGCGTCAAAATAATTGACTCTTGAAATAAAGTTCATATAATAGGTACTTACACTCCGAAAAATTATCATTTTTTAGGTACGAACCTTTTTTTAAAGTTGGTAGTGACGAGTTATTTCTCTGGCGAAGCTTTCCACAACAGTTAGAAGTTAATTAAAACAAAATTAGCCAAATCTACTCTACAATTATGCCAACGGTTCACAAATCCAATTATTCCTATTGAATCCAAAGCTAGAATTACTATAACGACCCACACAATGACTGGCTCATTCATATTTCCAAATTATTTACTTTCTAACGTATAACAGGTGCGAACTACAATATAACAAAACAACGCGTTTCACATCAAAACGCGTTTAAACTCATACAAAACCAACTCAAACTCGATCCTAACGCAATCACACAAAATCGAGATTTAAATATCGAACCCCTAACTTGATTCCTTTTTGTTTTCGACGAGCGATTTCGTTCTAAAGAAAATTGAAACTATTGAAATACTCCAAACTTGGTTGTATCCACGCGATTGAGGACTTTGTTTCTATGTTCATATGAATTCCCAACGACAGGTTTTGTTGTCAGTTTTGAAATTCGGCCACAATTTGTGAGATTACCCAATTACGGGGCTGTGGCTTATTAGTGCGAATGACGCGGTGTTCTCGCGAGCGTTGCCCACAGATCAACGGTAAAGTAGAAGGTCTACACTGCGCTGTCTCATGAAATCAATCTGGAGGAGGTAGCTCAGTTTATATAAAAAAGGTAGTATTTTTTTTTATGTCGAACGAGAAAAAAGCCAGGATATTGAGTATAAATACAAACAAAGCAACATGTAAGTTATATCTCACAAATAACGTAACTACTGTTGAATTATGAGGTTTTCAAATAGTCGAACGAAACAAGTTATATATTTTAGGCAATGAGCCGGCCACATCGCTCGAAAAACAGATAACCATTGGGTGAGAAAAGTCCTCGAGTGGCGACCATGAACAGGAAGACGAAGCATTGGCAGGCCTGCCACTACACCCACTGACGACATCGTAGGAGTTGCAACCGATGAATGCAAGTGCGAGTTGTCGGTCGTCGTGTGGCGTTCTAAGAGGCCTGTTCAGCAGCGAATGACTTCTAGCTGATTATCCGATGAATAAATTAAATTA
This sequence comes from Choristoneura fumiferana, assembly GCF_025370935.1. Taxonomy (NCBI): domain Eukaryota; kingdom Metazoa; phylum Arthropoda; class Insecta; order Lepidoptera; family Tortricidae; genus Choristoneura; species Choristoneura fumiferana. The sequence continues at coordinate 19,923,265 of NC_133481.1, read as the reverse complement.
CAGCACAAAACTCAGCAATAGCAGCTCTGTTAATACCTACATGCACAGTCACTACCAGCCGTATCACTCCCCTTCACACCTCGAAAGTACCGCTTTTGCCAACCTGTCATTATGCGGCCGCCTCCCTGTAATAAACATATCGCTCCGCGACTGCACAATGGAACAAAACAATGCTCTGACGCTAATAAGCGACGTATTAACATAAAACTCTATTACTACGCGTTTAGTCTAACCCCAATACATCGTTACCAGAAAAACAACCATATCATCCACGTAGCGAAGTCCACTCCGAGTTTCATTCGACAGAACTTAGGGCATTTGGTGAAGTAGTAGTCACGGCCTACCTGTTCGAACCGCTACCGTTTCTGATACGTCATCGTGCCAATGAAGTCTACAATTTACTATTGTTTGAGTTAGAATTCATAATGGATTGCTTTTCTTTGTTTGTGTGGGATTTTTCGGTACTATTTCAAGTAAAAAAAGTTGTGTAAGAACAGTTTGAATTACATTATCGGAATCAGTGATGATTTCTATAGTCATCAATCGTTCGTAATAAAAGGTGCTTTCTCGATCCCCCTACATTGATGCAGTTGAATCATTTACATATGTGAAATTATCAAAGATAGAGATCTGTTTCGTAGATTACTGAACTTAGTATCCTTTACTTTTAAGGGATATTTATATAGGTCTCGTACATTTGAGCGTAGAGTGATTTTAAAGAATTTTATCATACATTTGTCAATTCAAAAAACCTTGTAGAAAAGAGTCATTAGTTTTGCTATTATTAAGTTTAACACTCAAAGAGCGCCAACAAACGCGACCCTAAGTTCAGGCTTTTCTGTTTGTTGTCGTAGAAAAGTATTATTAAAACAATTATTTTATGCTTTGGAAAAAATAATTGACCGTAATCGCGTGCTATGCCAAGAGATACAGCTAATTCCAACCGCAAGGCAAAAATCTGTATTGATAATTAACCATTATTAGCTTTTCAGATGCATGCCGCCGAGTCTGAACGATACTTTTGACCAATGTCCACTTAGTTTGTCCTTACACAATTTACTTAAGCGCTTAATCCCTTACACAATGTGACTCATTATAAACACGGTCTTAATACTAAGCCGACCCCTTTCGGCGAAGCCTTCGACAAAACGAAAACTATCGATTTCTGTTTACCCAATACCAGAATACAGGATTACTTTAAAAGTGAAAACATCGATGACAATACAACAAAAGGGGGTTATGATGGAAATAATAGATATGTCGCAAATAGGACCACAGGCGCGGGCCACCCACTCGCTCTTAATTATTGAAGACAGATGTCACAGGATCCACTACAAGAAAGGAATGAGTTCCAAAATCATCCATTGCATATCCCACCTTTGTGCTCAGCATTTGAATTTTCAATAGACGCTGTCGATTTTGTCGTTTGCTCCCTTTTAGCTGTGGATGAGAGACGTGCCGAAAGTGAATGTTTTCTTTGAAAAAAGAACTTCAAACTAAGCGCCGCCGGATTATACATAGACGGATTTGAGGATTTAACGAACACAAATGAAAAAATACTTTAGAACGCGATTTATAAAATTGTGTTGGGAATGGCAACGTTCAACTGTCATTCATCCATTGTCATTTATTTTCTTGTAACAGAAAGAATCATGTCAGTAAATAAAGCAGTTTCGTTTTAAATTTTAGCAGCAGCTGTTTAAGCTTGAACTTGGAATGTTTTTTCTATTTAGACCTACTACGATATTACTTTGTATGTCTTCTTACGCTGAGCGTTGTAGTTTCTTACTGTATTTTCTGTAAAGAACTTTAAAATGATGATAGCTAGAAATGTATTTCCGCTGGCAGAGTTTGCTGTTAGCCAAAGTTTATATTGTCGAATGACTTGTCAACAGACAATGTGTCACGCACAAAGCGATCGGGATTATTTATTCATGGCGGATTTGCCAAAAGGCTGCGCGGACGCAGCGGGTCTTAATCACTTTATTTTGGCCATTTGGCGGCTGATCCCGATTTGTAGAGGCTTGTGAAACAAATTATCCGTAGCTTCGGGCTTTGGCTTTTTGTGACAGAATAGATATTGTAGTAAATAAGCACTTGAGATGGACCACCTTGGAATAGGTTTTGAATTTAGTTTTTTACAAGCTTTTATTTAGTTTCACCTGTCCCGATGTTTGTCATCAAATCTTGCAAATTAAGTTTGATCCACTTCCCGGCTACCGATTGAGCTGAAATTTGGCATACATGTAAATCGCGTGACAATACAATAATTTGGTAGTGACATCCTTGGTAATCCGGCCAGGATGGTCTCCGCAGGACGGAACTCTTCAACGGTTAATGGCATCGACTCGAAATTTGGTATTCAAATGTAGTTTGGGTGACAATGCAAGTACAGTCAACAAAAAGTACAGTCAGCAAAAAAAATCTGCATAAGGGTTCCGTTTTTTCCTTTCGAGGTACGGAACCCTAAAAATGTAGGTACTAAAAATGAAATTTTTATCAAAAACTTATTTGTAGTTTTAATACGATGGCAGCAACGACGAGGCGATGTTGGAGCTGCACGATTTGGACACGTGTGTAAGATCTTGGCCTAGAGTCTAGACAGACAGTCATTAATATAAGAGGAGAGGTCTTTTTCTAAGTAGCTTATAAGCTTAGTAGGGCTGGCGTGAGTGAGTTAGTAAGGCTAACAAAAAAAAGTCTTGCATAATCATCATCATCATCATCATCATCATCATTATCATATCGGCCGTAGATCGTATGTCCACTGTTGAACATAGGCTTCCCCCACAGACCACCAGGTGCTTCGGTTGGAATTTCAGCTGTAATTAGTTATATGCAAACATAAAAATATTGGTTTTGTTACTATACATTGACAGGTTCCAATTTTCTTAGGGTCATTAAATCGGACCCCCGAAGGGTTCCGCGCGAGTGAGGCTCGAGTGTTGCCACATGACACCAGACTGGGTGCCCATGCGATCACGTATCTAAGATACTTTTTTATCCCACTAATCCCACTAACATTATAAGTGCGAAAGTTTGTAGGTATGTTTGTGTGTTACCTCTTTTCTTCTAAACCGCTGTGCTTTAAGATAATTATTGTACAAAAGTTGTTGTATTTTTTTTATTTTATACATAAGTTTCCACTGTTCCTAAGCAAAATGGACGCAGTGTAGGGCAATTTCAGATGATTACTGACAACGACAGACCGTCAGTTTCTGAGCGGAGACGGCGGGCTTGACCCCTGTACCACAAAAGTTACAAGTGCTAATCCGACAAAATTGTTAAGTTTCTCTTAGTAAAATGTTACAATTTTATAGCACTTGTAACTTTTGTGGTACAGGGGGCAGCAATGGAGCGTACATAAACCGGAGCTATTATAATAATTATAAGATGAATTCTTAGTAATACGACAAGTGTCTAGCATCTTTTATATTTTGAAAGAACGGACGAGGCATATGTCCAACAGTGGACGTCCTATAGCTGATATGATGGTGATGCGAGATTTGGGAAGATCTCGCGAAGCAGAGACTGGAATGGCGCAGCTCTGTAAATAAGGCTGCTGTTGCTTGGAACACCTGGATGCCAAACGTCTTACTATAAAGACCCGCCCGAGACCTTCCTACGCTTACACGTATAATGATAATGGTCAATTATATTGCGCTCCCTGTAATAGGACCTTTAAGACTAAGTTTGGCTTTGCCAGCCATAATCGGGCACATAATAAACAAGCCTAAAGGTTCGGCTTTGTCGGACACGACATGGAGGATCCTATGATGGTGATGATGATTATTTACATTGAGAGAGATATGGCCACCCTACACCGTGCGACATGTGATTTGTATCAGTCGCGCTGACGACCCATGTCGCTGGGACTTGTAAAACTTTACTATCGCGTAACATATTTATAACCGCAATTATATGCGTTTTTACTCGACTGCGGCAACCCATAAGATGGGTTATATGTTTATGCCATCCCAATAATATTATAGGTAAATGCGAAAGTTCGATGAAATTCGGTAAGATAGTTTTAGTCCCGGGGAAGGACAAGGATAGATTTTATCCCGGAAAATTGCACAGTTCCCGCGGGATAGCGACAAACGAATTCCTTCACAGATTAACCCCCTGTTTCCATTGATTAATTTTATGTGACAGATATCACAGATGCCGTCTCTGTTTGCTTTGTCCGAATAAACAGAGACGGTATGACATCTGTCAAACACCTTAATGTGACAAAATAAAATATATCCAGCCCCCGGTTCCACGGAGCTCACTTACTTTAACAAGCTGTAACTTGACGTAACACCACTTAATCTTAAACATTCATAATCCAAGCGTCTTCAACATCCCCAAGCCCTTGAGGTAATTTGATCAAATGCCTCTTAACACCTCATTACGGAACCCCATTAAATCAGAGATGCACCTGAGACCCATTCAGGCTAATAATCACGGGACCCGAGGGGGCGGCCGCGCCTGGGGTTCACTGAGATATTGCAATCTTTCTAATATTGTAAGAGTGAATTGCACCAAGTTACTTAGTGTAGATAAATTGAGAAATTGCATATCATTATTTAGTAGTTGCTCCGTTCACATAAAGAAGAAAGCAAACAATAGTTATTTGTGTCACAAGAGAGCAAAATGGTGTATTTACGGCGAGGGCGTACATTGAATCCAGAATGTAGCGAAGGATTCTGCAATAGAATCCTAAGCGTAGCGAGGGATTCTAAAGTAGAATCCTGAGCGTAATGCGCCCAAGATGAAAATAATTTTGCTCCCGAGTGGCTCATGCACCTTTTCACACCGAGCATTAAAAAACTTGAAAAAATATAATTCTAAATATTATTAAAGAACAACCAGCATAGAAAATGGCGTGGCTTGACAATTATCAACTTCAATAAATGGCATTTGCAATAAAACACTTAGAAAAGCCTTGAACAGAAAAGTTGCACTTTGCTCCCTCTCGTCAGGGAGGAAAAGTTATTTTTCTGAAGGAGAAGTGTGAATACGTTTTTTTTTTCCTAAACATAATGAAATGAGTTTTCGAATGCACGCCGTGGACCGGCGACGAGACGGACGGATGAACTGGTTAAAGCCGCGGGTTCACGGTGGATGTTGGCCTCTTCCAACCCAGGCAACTGGAGGTCTATGGGGGGAGGCTTTTGTGCAACACTAGACGTCCTACGGCTAAAGTGATGATGATGATGAATGAAATGAGCTTACCCTAAACAAGTGAAAATACGTACCCACACTTAGGGTCCCCTTAAGATCACTTTGTTGTCCATCTGTCGAGAAATTTTTGTCAGGAACGCGTTGATATCATCATCATCAGACGGAAGACATCCACTGCTGAACAAAGGCCTCCCCCTTAGAACGCCGGAATGAACGACAACTCGCCACTTGCATCCACTGTTTTCCCGCAATTCTCACGATGTCGTCAGTCCACCTGGTGGGAGGCCTGCCAACGCCTCGTCTTCCGGTTCGTGGTCGCTGGTCGCCACTCGAGGACTTTTGTTGACCACTGAGCCATGGCCCTTTTGCACTGCAGCGCACACAAGCAATATGAAATGTTTACTTTTAAGTCTGGACGCGGCTTTAACCAGGACATCCGTCCATCTCGTCGCCCCGGTCCACGGCCTCCACTCGAGAACTTATTTCATTATATCGAACATACAAACTGAAATATAGATGCACAGAAAAACCAGAAAAATAAGACCAGCGCTGGGAATCGAACCCAGGTCCTGACCAGCACCCCAGTGACTTTAACCAGCACCCCCTGAAGCAGCAGCTACCCTTTGAAGCAGTGCAAATATTAAAAGCTACAGTCACCAAAAAAGCTCAATGTTTTAAATTATCACGGTCATTGGTACTAATTTTATGATTTATGAATTACGAAATACCCAAACTTCAATCGAGAAGATGGTTTTAAGTTGTCAATTACATGGTCACTGGTGCTGAATATAGTTAAACCTGATTGTGTTTGTGATAATACGGTGAGTGTATGTTGTCGTGACTTACAAGCGCGTTCGAGTTTCAGTAGTAGTCTGATTTATTTTTCTGACTGACAGTTATACCAGCATACCCGCAAATCTCCAGTCGTCTCATGATCATGGCGCATGCAACTGTGCCGAAATATCGAGCTGCTCTAAAATCAAGGTACGCGGAACAAAACCCGAATCTAAATCATAGAACACCAAAAAACTGTTTCCAGAAAAATTGCTGTAATCGAAAAATCTATAGGGTACCTCTGGGTACTTCCGGTTGTCCTAGAAACTTGAACTTTACTGTAAGGTAGCACTTATAGCACAAGCAATAAAAAAAATCGAGTGTCCCCACACTATAAAAGTTACAAGTGCGACACAATTCTACAAAATTGTAACATTTTATTAAGATAAACTTAACAATTTTGTAGTATTGTAGCACTTGTAACTTTTGTTGTACTGATCACCAATATTCATAGTTACCTACAAATTAAAAGCCGTGGTGGCCTAGTGGTTTGACCTATCGCCTCTCAAACAGAGGGTTGTGGGTTCAAACCCCGGCTCGCACCTCTGAGTTTTTCCAAATTCATGTGCGGAATAAATTTGAAATTTACCACGAGCTTTGCGGTGAAAGAAAACATCGTGAGGAAACCTGCACGAACCTGCGAAGCAATTCAATGGTGCGTTTGAAGTTCCCAATCCGCACTGGGCCCGCGTGGGAACTATAGCCCAAGCCCTCTTGTTCTGAGAGGAGGCCTGTGCCCAGCAGTGGGACGTATATAGGCTGGGATGATGATGATGACCTACAAATTTGTACGGAACCCTTTATATGCGAATCCACCTCGCATATGGCCGGTTTTTTTTAAATAAAAATTCCATCTGGAATGGAATCTCATTATCTCAATCGATAATTAAATCTCCATAATTGATTAACGAAGTTACCACTTTGAATACTTTACTTTCTCAAGAGTTATTTCATTAAATATGTAAATTTTGTGTACAAATCAAGTTAAAGTAAAAGTCACTCAAGCGAGATTCAATTTAGCAAACACAATAATCCTCAAACAATTTATTTACCTTACAAATCCTCCAATTATACCTTCTCAAAAAACTATTTGTTGTCCCTCGGGTCTCTGTTTGTTTGAAGATAAAAAGAATAAAATGACAAACAAACAAAATGCAATGTACCGTTTTTTACGCCGCTTTTATTATGCTTAAGGATGAAGAGAGATGGGAGACCGGTCAAGAGCCTATTATTTTTCAAAAATTTATTTGTAACTATTTATTAAAATTTTAAAATGTATTTGTCATAGGTGTGAGAGAGCTAGATTAACCCCCTACTTCACCATTATTATTTCTTTTTTTTATTCGACTGGATAGCAAACGAGCGAGTGGGTCTTCTGATGTTCATCAGATGAGATCACCACCGCCCATAAACATCTGATGGTTTTGTTCGAATAGATTGTTTACACACACTAACATCACGCCTGTATTTCCAAATGGGGTAGGCAGAGCACACAAAACGTTACCGTTTACGTGCCACTTTTAGCAATTGTTTATGGAGTTCATTTATTTAATTTGCAATCTATCTATAATACCTTTAAACGAGCAATTCTTGTATATTATTTATATATTTCGGGGATCTTGGAAACGGCTCCAACGATTACGATGAAATTTGGTATATGGGGGTTTTCGGGGATCAACCCGATCTAGGTTTAGTATAATCTGATCTCTCAGCATAGCTTATCTGAGTCTATTAACTATCACACTGCTCAAGAACAGCAGCAATGTGCCTCAATATACACTAGTCCTACCTGCAAATTAGTAATCTTAGCTATAATTAATCCTCCATATTCTATGTAAAACGTATGATCTATCATTTATTATTATCTGAATACAATTCAGAAATCCCATATATAAACCTACTAGTATCTCAAGAGTGTCCGAGAAATATAAAATCATCTGGAATACTTATGATTCTGTGGCTAAACTTCGAACTCAGATATGTCCACTTTCCGCTGTCTCGTTTACATTATTACCTTTATTCTTTTGTAAGCTCACTCACAACAGTGTGATACCAAAATCTTCTAAAATCTTAGATGTTTGACTTTCATTCATTCATCCCAAGCCGTATAACGGTCCATCCACTGCTGGGCAAGGCGCTCCTCTCAGAACAAGAGGGCTTGGGCTTGGGAGTTGGACTTATCTAGGCTGAATTTGAAGTTTAGCAACACATTATGGAACTTTATTGTTCACTGACAAATGTCAAAATGAGAAATTGCCTGAAACAAAAATATTTGTAGTTGAAAATGTTGAAAGCAAGGTAAAAACCGGCCAAGAGCGCGTCGGACACACCCAAGATAGGGTTCCGTAGTCATTACGAAAAAAATACAGCTTTCTAGTACTAACGGTCTCTGAGCTTAGCCGCGGACAGACAGACAGACAGAGAGACGGACAGACATGGCGAAACTATAAGGGTTCCTAGTTGACTAGGGAACCCAAAAAGCAAGGTACTAATATAGGTTAAAACGAAGTTTCATCCAATCGTAATATCTAAGTAAATGGATCCCTATTCCCAACCGTTGCTAATTGGACCTCACCCGGATTCGAATCCACAGCCCTCGAGTCAATTATGTCTTCAGCTGTCATCGGAGCATGCTGATTTAGCTGTGAAGTGAAATAAAGTATGTTTTTTGGAGCGGTGTTTTATTTTTGATGTTATGGTCAAAAGAAATATAAAAACTTTGTAAATGGGACACTTTATATTGAATGAAATTGACATTGTTATAAAAATTAAATATTAAGATTTGCATGTTGTTATCGTACGACTGAATACTGTACCTACTTGAAATACACCAATATCTTGTATTTATGTTCTGTGTATTCTGTCAAATAAATCATTATTATTATTAAGTTACTACGCAATTTGGAAGCAACTACACCATGACAATATTTATTTTCTCCTCTTTCTTCCTGTTGAATATTTAACATTTTATAAGGTTGTCTGTTTTTTTTAGCTATATTTTTTTTTGTGCCGAATTTTTGTAAATAAAAAAAAATCATGGGACACTTGAGACCAATTGACCTAGTCCCAAACTAAGCAAAGCTTGTACTATGGATACTAGAACATACTTATATAGATAAATGCATACTTAAATACATATTGAACATCCAAGACCCGAGAGCAAACATTCGTATTATTCATACAAATATCTGCCCCGGCCGGGAATCGAACCCGGGACCTCAAGCTTCGTAGTCAGGTTCTCACCACTTAGCCATTCGGTCGTCAAAATAAAAGTTAAATATGTATAAATCTTCTTCTTCTTCTTCTTCTTCTTCAACCTTGATCTACCCAATGCTGAGTAAAGGTCTCTTCCATTTTAGACCATTCTGTGCGGTCGTGAGAATATGTATAAATAAATATGTACAACGCTCCTGAACTTCTTAATTACATTTCCATCTATCTGTATAGATCGTTTCCGTAACGCGTGCGCAGCGTGCTCGCGCACGGACGCATGAGCCGGATGTCTTGCACGCATGCGCGACAGCGGTTTGCCACCTATGTAGCTGTGAAAAATTATTGTGAAGAATGTTGATTTGTTCTAAAATTGGGGACCGTTTGAAGTTGACGCGTGCTGCGTGTTGTGAAGTTTGGGGTAGCTTTGTGCTTTAAGGTCTCACCGTGTCATGGCCGTAATAGCAAAATATATTCTTTGTATTGAAAAGTAGGAGACTATACCCACTAGCACGTTTCATAACCAACCGTCCTCGTCGCGTGCCATGTATGCGCTTGACATTCCGTTCCTACGTTCCTATTACGGCCACGGCATTATACGGTGCAGTGGGTAGAGACTTTTATGGATAGTAATCTAAAATAAATATTGTGCAGTAAAACTCTATATAGTAGGTACCATCAGCCAAATATGTGGTCTACCACCCTAAAGTTGATAATCGCTCGCATGTTACAAAACAATAATGCCAATAGACGTAACGTGTCTGTCAACTTGAAAGTTCGACTTTAGCAACATATTAATTTCATAGGAACTTGTTTAAAAATTGATAGACCACTTATTTGGCTACAAGATAGGTAACAAGAGAATTAGATGTGTAAAGGATTTTACCCTGTACAAGTTTACAGAATCTCTTTTAGCTAACCTTTTAGCGATTCTGACGGCCGGATGGCCAAGTAGAGACCCTGACTACGAAGCTTGAGGTCCTGGGTTCGATTCCCGGCCGCAGATACACTACGAATGTTTGTCTCTTGTTTTGGATTTTTTTTCTTGACGACCTCCTAGGGTGAACCTGATTACGAAGCTTTGTCCCGGGTTCGATTCCGTGTCGGGCAGATATTTGTATGAAAATACGAATGTTTGTTCTCGGGTTTTGGGTGTTTAATATGTATTTAAGTATGTATCTATCTATATAATTATATTATCCGTTGCTTAGTACCATAACACAAGCTTGCTAAGCTAATTGGATAGGTCAATTGGTGTGAATTGTCCCGTGATATTATTTATTTTATAAGTAAGAGTATGTTTATCCGTGCTACTGTCCGTCATGGACAGGTCATTTTGGTGTCAAGTGTCCCATGATATTTATTTATTTATTATTTATTGATAGGACATAAATAACAAGCGTAGACACAGGACCCAATTTTTTTTAAATTAACTCGTACAGAAATAAGTACAAATGAAGACAAATAGACTAACTAGATACGTGTAAACTACATATTCACGACAATACATAAGTGCACGATGTTTCACCTCACACATAGTTTACACTGAAAAACTTTCTATCTTCGGTATCTACATAAAAAACCTCACACCACTTCCCACCAAAATTTAGCAAAGACCCACCGAGAACTTTTTCCAAAACCGGAAATATTTAGTTTTCAAACTCCAATGCCAAAATTTCAGCGGAGCGATTACGAAACCATTAGCGAGCGACAAAGTCCGCGCGGAAAAATGTCGCACACGACTTTGGAGTTCGCACATTCCTGGCGGGGCTGCGATTAATAAATATTAAGATGTAACAGGCCGCCGACGCAACGGCGATATGGGACTGCATTTTTTAACCCCCGACTCAAGAGGGGTGTTATAAGTTTGATCGCTATGTCCGTCTGTGTGTGGTACCGTAGCTCTTAAACGGGTGAACTTATTTAAATGCCGTTTTTTTTCATTTGAAAGCAGGTTTTCTAGCAATGGTTCTTAGATATTTTTTATTAAAATCGGTTCAGCCGCTTTTGAGATATTGAACTTTGGAGTGACAATAACAATAAAATCTCTAATTTTTCTCTCTTCTTCTATTTATGTTTTTACTGTGTCTTTGTTGTGATGTAGTGTGTTTTTTTATGTCAATAAATATTGTGAGTTTGAGTTCAATGTCGGGGGTGTTCCAACTTTTGTTGGTTTGGTTATTTTGAACAATTTTGTGAAAGTTTGATCACACAACACACAAACATCACGCCTGTATTCCCAAATGGGGTAGGCAGAGCACACGAAACGTTACCGCTTCGGAGCCACTTTTAGCAATTTTAGGCTTTAAGTTTGATATTATAAAATGAAAGCCGTGGTGGCCTAGTGGTTTGACCTATCGCCTCTCAAGCAGAGGGTCGTGGGTTCGAACCCCGGCTCGCACCTCTGAGTTTTTCCAAATTCATGTGCGGAATTTCATTTGAAATTTACCACGAGCTTTGCGGAAACCTGCGAAGCGATTCAATGGTGCGTGCGAAGTTCCCAATCCGCACTGGGCCCGCGTGGGAACTATGGCCCAAGCCCTCTTGTTCTGAGAAGAGGCCTGTGCCCAGCAGTGGGACGTATATAGGCTGGGATGATGATGATGATTATAAAATAACTGCAATCCGAACAGCATTGAGCAATGTGTTAATTAGTTGTCTATGTAATTGTGATCTAATTAGCTCGCGGCGGTGGGTCTCTTCAAAGGGCGGATGACAAATGAAGGAAAATATTAACACGTGTTCTTGTTAGCAGGAGCAGGGCTGTTAACGGTGCTCGTAAATTACCCTGAATTATCATATTTATATTTAGGATTAAGTCTTTGTTGTTTCGAATTTTATCCTAGTTTTGAGACGCCACGCAAACCATCAGTTTAATTAATTATTTAATACTGGCCATTTTTCTGTCAGTTTTGATTTTCTTCTAAAAACGTCAAAACGCAACTGACAAGTGTGAATTTCGGGAGTAGAGTTAGAAATTAAATAGAATTACCGAATTAGCGGAACGTAAGAATATTCTTTGACAAATATATTTATTTTATCACATATAGGTACTTATAATTTAAATTAAACTAATATGATATTATTACTAAAGGTAAAACATGGCTAACTAATAATTCACAAAACAAACTCATACATATGTATTATTTCACTGATATTATAAACGGGAAAGTTTGTACGTCTGTTTGTTTGATTGTTTCCTCGTCACGTCTAAACCGCTCTACGGATTTAAATTAAATTCAGTATACAGATAGTTTAAGTCCCGGGGGACGACATAGAATAGTTTTTATCCCGGAAAAGTTGCATAGTTTTTTCCAAATTAATAAAATAATATTAATTAATTAATTGCATCGTACGAAGTCGCAGGCAACAGCTAGTGTCTTATAATTAAGATTGGTTTTTTGGAATATTTTTGTATTTTTTATTTCAATTCAAAATTTTTACTTTTACGGTCATCCCGTAAAAGCTAATTGAAAATACAAACTGAAATATAGATGCACAGAAAACCAGTGAGACCATCACTGGGAATCGAACCCAGGTCCTCGGTATCCTTACCGCGTGCTATACCGCTACACCAGATTATGGTCAACCATCGTGGTGATGGTGGACCATCAGTGGTGTACCGAGGAATGGGTTCGATTCCAGTGATGGTCTTATTTTTTTTTTCTGTGCATTTATATTTCAGTTTGTATTTTAAATTTAGTGTCTTATAATGTTTCGAAATTTTGCAACGACAAAAATTTACATCTAAATGTAGATGTTTAGCGACTTTTTTCCATCTTATCATCATTGCCGAGTGACATCGAATCCCGACAGATGTCACCACCCATTTAGCAGATCGTGCCTTGTATTAGTTAAAGAATGTAAAAAATCCCACCCAAGGTTCAAGAGGGTAGTTTAGATAACCTTGTTGCGAAGCCGCTATCGCCGGTTTTGCTAAGTGTTGGTTTGGATGCATGCGCGCATTTTAGAGATCCTTACTTGGGACTAAATAGGCTGTAAGTATGTAAAGGCTGACCAAGGAATATAAGAAACCTGACGCGAGCAGCACTTCTACGTTTTATATTGCAACATCTTTACACTTACTATACGGTACCTACCAGTCATATTGACAACGGTGTCGGTGATGTTATTTACAGGAATATTACAATACAAATATTCTTTTTTGCACACCACAAACGACCAACTAGCTTAACTACCAGGATTTCACTATTAAATTATTGCATTGTCACGTGATTTACATAAGTATTCCAAATTTCAACTCAATCTGACTACTGGAAGTTGGTCAAATTTAACTTGCAAGATTTGATTACAGACAGACAGACAAAGGGAAAGGTGAAACTAAATCATGTTTATTGGGTTTTTATGACAACATTTTTGTCACATTAGCTTTAGTTATAACGCTAACGAGTATTTACACGCAGTTTAAAATTACTTGCAACCCGTATTGAAAATACGAGATGTTTTAAACAATCAAACTGTCATAATTATCAGTAATTTTATTGATGATGATTAAAACGATGTCCCCGTATCCATTTCAAAACAGATAATAGATAATTTTGATGTTAAATAACTTAGTGTGTTTTCCATTTTTACACGATTGTCCGAAAGAAGGTTGTGCTTTTCGTGCGTATGTTGTATGTATGTAAATACGTAGTAAGTATGTCTATTTCCACCCCTAAGGGCCTACGCTAGTTGACACAGTTTGAGTGGACGCCTATTTAACACTAGTATGAGCAGCTTTATATTCTATTTGTTCTAACATGATTCAAATGACAGATGCCAAATTGACGTAACTAGAGTCCCTCCTACCGTTACGCAAACTATCGATACTTTTGCATGTACTTAGTGCTAAAAGTGGCAATAGCATTATTGTTGGTTTAAACGTTACGCTGTCAAACTGAAAGTCTTATTAGAGTTTTAAACTATAATTTATTCAGCACTTGGAGTGTCACTTTCCGACTCTGACGAACAATCTTGCTAATTAATACTTTTTATCGCTTTTATTTTTACCGACAACCCTCACCTCTAGCAATTGCGGCCTGTTGAAACAACATTATAAAGGCGTTCACTAAAGAAATTTAGTTAATACAACACAGTTCCTACGCAGTAACTTAACAATTTGTTAGCAAAATTGAGTTCATATTCAAACAATCAGCAGTTTTAATGTGATTTCATTTTTCAAGCATTAAATCTCTGTTGGAAAAAATTAAAAATTAGCTACCGCCTCACAAAGTTGTATAATCATCATGTGTCATTTGAATCATGTAAGAACAAATAGAGTATAACTGCACGCGTCGTGTGCGACGGACTTTACCTGCGCCCGCGCCAGCTAGGGTAAGCCCTAAAAGCCTAAAAATTTAGATGGTTCAACATTATGAGGTACCATTCGATTCGTCAAAACTGTAAGAGTGACATAGGGTATATAATATTTCAAAATTGCGCCCCCAAAAAAGTATCAGATGTCGGAAACGGCTCTAACGATTTCCCGACGAACACGACTAACGAGGTCGTGAAGTACTTAAATAAATAAATATCATGGGACACTTGACACCAATTGATCTAGTCCCAAACTAAGCAAAGCTTGTACTATGGGTACTAGGCAACGGATAAACATACTTATATGGATAAATACATACTTAAATACATATTAAACATCCAAGACCCGAGAACAAACATTCGTGTTATTCACACAAATATCTGCCCCGGCCGGGATTCGAACCCAGGACCTCAAGCTTCGTAGTCAGGTGCTCTAACCACTTAGCCATCCGGTCGTCACAACTTACAATTTCAAAAAGAAAATCGTTCATCCTTAAGAAATAGTTGTGAAAATACTCGTATTAATCATTTGAGAAAAATATTTTCGGTGAAGAATTAGAAAATCTACGGAACCACCTTGCTCTTCCTTTTTTAAGGCAGGGTGCTCACGTGGGTGGCGCAGTTTTTTGGCGCGCAGTGTTGGCGCCAAGAGCCAATATTTATCCTTATCTGTTAATTGGTGTTTTGGGCCAAATTGATGGGCGCCTAATCGAGGGCCAAATAGAGCCATTTTGAACCTTTTTTAGTGCGTTCCTCTTTCGTCTTGCTGCTTGATATCTGTTTGTATTATTTATAAACTAGTTACCCGTGACTCCGTCCGCGTATAATTCGGTTTTCACTATCCCGCTGGAACTATGCAATTTTCCGGGATAAAACTATCCTATGTTCTTCCCCGGGACTCAAACAATATACATACCGAATTTCACGTAAATCGTTTCAGCGGTTTACACGTGATGAAGTAACAAACAAAAAAAAACATAACAATAAGAACGTAAACAGACGTGTGAGTTCATTTTTGTTTTATTTCTAACGTAATTTTATGCGATCGATATTTTTTTTCAAATTCGCTGGCAATAAAGGCAACTACAAGCTACTGCTCCGTTTCATTTCACGAACTGGTTCCCACATTTTTGGGGGCTGCAGTAGTTTGTTGCCTTTATTGGCCAGCGAATTTGAAAAAAATGATACAAATCGTATAAAATTACGTTAAAAAAGAAAACACAATGAACACACACGTCTGTTTACGTTCTTCGTACGTCGTCAACTGCCATAACATCTCATTTGTTCTTCACTCAAACTCAGTATTCATTCTTCGTTCAAATTCAAACGTACATCATCTCATCACGCTTCAATACACGTATACCACACTCCACATATATTTAAGATCCTTGCAACCAGACCTGGCATTTCACGTAACAGTAGCCAGATTTTTATTTTACTTTCTGATAGCCAGAATGAGAGCCAGGTGGAAACGACAGTTTGAGATTGAGATAATGTTTATAGCCAGGGTCGGTATTTCGCGTAAGGTAGAAGTCACAGGTTTCAACGTTTATCTTTAACTAAATATAGATACAAACTTTTATTTCCTCGTTTTATCAGTCCACTAGTTGTAGCTCGCGATTTTGCTCGTAGAAAAATCGTTGAATGCACTCCAGCGGGAACTATGCAGTTTTCCGAGGTAATAAATATATTATCCAGGTTATCAAAGACTTTGATTCAAAATCAAAGACAGAATATCTTTATTCAATTTAGGCTATAACAAGCACTTATGAATGTCAAAAATCTACCAGCGGTTCGGAGAACCTCTGTTGAGAAGAATCCGGCAAGAAATTCAGCGAGGTAAATTAAATATTAAATGCTATAAACAAACCGTGTGTCAAATTTCATCTGAATCCGTCCAGCCGTTTTAGCATGAAGGAGTGACAAATATGCAAATGCACACATACGTACTCACAAACTATAACATTTATAATATTAGTAGGAAGACGCCAGCGCATGTAATAATATGTACTTGCAGTGGAACATGTTATAAACCACTCGAATCTTATCTGATCTATCAATACCGCACTCAGCTTTTTACTAATCTCGCGCAGCTTTTGAGCCACTTTAGCTTTAAGCTCGCCGATTTCTAAGCTCCCTAGCTCCGCTCCGCTCGGGAACTCGGGTGGTCACCACGCTCCATCGGCTATACTAAAATAACAGTACCTTTGTGCGCAAGCGGCGGTCTGTTTTGATGCTTGCTTAATCAATCGTTAAGTTATTGTGTGATTTGTTTTTAATTTCATGCATGTTTTGAAGGATGTTTGGTGTTTGTAAAGAAACGTATCGCTAGTAAAAGAGGAATTAGTTTGAGTGGTTATTGTCAACGTTCTGTATGCGGGTTTACCCTTGAATACAAACGTTTATATTATTACTAGCTTTTGCCCGCGGCTTCGCCCGCGTGGAATTCGGTTATCGCGCGCTGTTCCCTCGGGAACTGCATTTTCCCGGGATAAAAAGTAGCCTATGTCACTCTCTGGCCCATAAACTATATCTATGCCAAAAACCACGTCGATCCGTCGCTCCGTTTCGACGTTAAAGACGGACAAATATACAAACACACACACTATATATAATATTAGTATATGGATTAATCTAATGCAATTTTCCAACGCACTTTACATATTTTCATTTCATCGACAATTCATTTAAGAGAGTAGTCGATAAAAAAAATAGTAGAAGTGGTTTAAGGTATCTCCTACTACACCGTATTATATCATGACCGTAATAGGAACGTTTCAGGTACGGAATGTAACGTGACACGGAGAGAACCGTAGCGGCACCGTTCTTTGCCCTTAGTGTAAGTTTTCGGTTACAAAATACGTCTCGATCGCGTTCCCGTCAAAATCTCAATTTGTATGGAAACACGAACAGCGCCTCTAGCTGAACGTTTGCGATGTTCGTGTTTTCATACAAATTAAGATTTTAACGCGAACGCGATCGAGACGTATTTTGTGACCGAAAACTTACACTAAGGGCACTTGACGCTCTGTCGTTTCTATTGGGGTCGCAGTTCTAATCTAATCTACTCTACTTGTAGCAATTCCATTCTGTGTGGAGTCACTCACAGTTTTAAACTAGCCTAGATTACTGTTGACTAGACCAGATTGTTGTGTACTAAAGTTGTCAAAAAGTACAGTCAGCGAAAAAAGCATGTATTAAAAATGTTTTTTTTTTAGCAAAAACTTATTTTTCTTAATATTTAATGTTTCCATTACTATTATTGTGTAAAGCAAAACTTGCTTTAGGCAGCCTCAAAAGATTAAAACTACACACAACGTATTAAAACATCCGAATAATATTAGCCATTGCGAAAAAATCAAGTAATACTTTTCTACGGATTTCGTATTGTGTGCGGAATCTTCCGAGTTTAGGTAAGTATGTTTTATACCTTAGGCTCTCTCTCTCTCTCTCTCTCTCTCTCTTTACTCTTAAACTACTAATAATTCTCAAACAATCTTAGCCGCTACTTTCCTTTTAAACTTGATAATCTTGATATACCTACTTAGTACCATCCTGATTTTTTTCAAATTTTTCCACCGAACAGGTTAGATTTTAGAGGGGGGGGGGACGCTCGATTTAAATGAAAATTTGCACTTTTATAATATAATAATGGATAATATACTAAATATTATGGGACACTTCACGCCAATTGATCTAGTCCCAAACTAAGCAAAGCTTGTACTATGGATACTTATACTAGGCAACGGATAAACATAACCTACTTATATAGAAAAATACATACTTAAATAGGTACATATTGAACATCCAAGACCCGAGAACAAACATTCGTATTATTCATACAAATATCTGCCACGGACGGGAATCGAACCCGGAACCTCAAGCTTCGTAGTCAGGTTCTCTAACCACTTAGCCATCCGGTCGTCGTTTAAAGTTGAATATTACGCAAACATATCACTGAATCAAAAAATCGTCTTGGCAACCCCCAAATGGTTTTAAAAGACCTATCCAACGATATCCCACACTATAGGGTCAGTCGAGATTTTTTTTTACTTTTTTTTATTTTACCACTTTGTCGGCGTGACTGATATGTATATTCATGCCAAATTACAGCTTTCTAGTACTAACGGTATCTGAGCTTAGTCGCAGATGGACAGACAGACAGACGGACAGATATGGCGAAACTATAAGGGTTCCTGGTTGCCTACGGAACCCTAATAAAAACGTTAGTTCTAGTTTTATCCACCGTGGAAGTTAAGTTGATTGTAAAGCTTACGGACAATATTTGCCAATCTCATTTGTGACTCTATGATGGATGCGTGTTGGACTTTTAATTGATGATTTGGCATTAGCTACCATACCTTTATTGTCATTCTAATCCTTTATTCATACAAAATTTTAAGCTTTTACACGTTTATTTTACGGATTGTTTGCAGGCGTTTGTTACATTTTGTTAGAAATATTAAACAGCAATGTGTTGTTAGAATGTTTAAACTCGTCGATATTTTTGAAAAAATACAGCTTTAAAGTCGCTTAACTACCTTTCAGGGGTCCGTACTTCGAATGGAAAAACGAAAACCTCATAGGATCACTTTGTTGTCCGCCAGTCTAGGTGGGCCCTTTTTCTCATAAATGTTTTAAGCTGAAATTAATATCAGATAAACAGAAAAAGCCCTTGAAGCAGAGGAAATCAAACTTCAAGTCAACGCCATTAAAGATACTCGTACAGATGTTTCAAAATCAAAAATCCTGAAGTTTGATTTTCACTGCTTCATTAAAAAAATTGTTTCCATGCAAATTGCCGAAAGCGTAAAGCTATAGAGTACTTTAGGATGTTCCAGAAACTTGAAATTTAACTTGAAACTTTTAATTTTACAGTACGTCACTAGTTCTTTAACATCAGGCCTGAAAATCTAATTATTTTGTGTCTATATTATACCATTTAATATATACCATTTAAATCTCCGGTTACATGCTCGTACCACCTATACTCATATGCTGTATAGCCTCTCGTGTCCCGAACTTTAATCTTCTTCATAAGATAAATTGCAACGCGGCCGTTTTACACCAAACACCCCTGTCACATTTTACACCGATTTTAAAAGGACATTTCCAAACAAAAACGCAGATGTCCATCGATAATGGTGGTAACGCCGCCATTTACCACAATAACCGACAAACAAACAACGTGATAAATGATAATATTTTATTGCATTCGCCCTGCGCTTACATCTTCATTTCACAAAAAAAAATCCAAAACGTCCCAACCCTCAACCTAAATTCTAACACATACGACATTTTAACTCTACATCGCGAAAGTTAGATCTAACAACCAAACTCGAAGTGTTTCCTCCAACAAATAAAGTCGTAAGTCGTTTTGATAACGCTTTAAGCTAGGGGTGCGCAAATCTCATTGATACAGCGCAATCGCTCGTAGCAAATTGTCGATGTCGGTCGAATCATTAGGGTAGTTTTTGTCGTGTAAACCCGCTGCGTGTGCGCAAATCTGTGCCTTTCGCGAGCGCTGGAGTGTGCAGGCCTGTGTGAAATGTATTTATTCACACATCCTCACGTTGTTGTGAATTTGTACTTGATTTAACACTAAGAGTTATTGTGTTGTTGAATAGGGACGGTTTGATGGTCGTATGTTGTAGGCGACGCATGTAATGTACAAAAATTATTTTTAAAAACTAGCTTTTGCCCGCGGCTTATCGTTTGGGAACTGTGCATTTTTTCTAGATAAAAAGTGGCCTATATCACTTTCTGGCTCATAAACTATCTCTATGCCAAAAATCATCTATCTCTATGTCAAAAGACGGACAAACATACAAACACACTTTCGCATTTATAATAATATGCATACCTACATTTTCTGACAACAGGCGACCAATAAATTAGAAAAGCAGCGCGAAAAGGAAACAAAGCCTAATGCCTTGTCATAGACATTATCCGCGCTGAGTGTTTTAAAATGTTTTATTTTCATTATATTACACCCCAAATATAAATTAACACTCTACACGTGTATGTACATAGCGTCCGACACGTCAGGTTTTGTTTTCAGCGAGTTACGGCGTTTAGAAGTTTCGTGGCTAAGTTGCTGCAATGTATCACATCACCTTACTTATAATACATTGATACTCACCTTTTTAAAGCTACCAAATCATCGGAATATCGGACAAATCGCGAGAAAAGGCTAGTGCTATTCTATCAACAACTTCGATTGTTCCCTTTACTGCCTGACCACATAGGGACCGAATCAAATCTCAACATTACATTCCTTGTTTGGCCCATGATACTTTTATGGCAGCATTTTAAAGAATCACTGGACTCACTGATAGTTATATGGCTGCTGTAAAACAATAAATACGTTCACGACTGAGGTCGGACCCCATACCAAGCGGTTGGTCACGGGGCCTGTCGCAACCGGACAAAAAGGACGTATGTCTTTACAAATTTACATGCACATACGCCCTTTTTGAATCCGGGCTGTTGTAAACCGATCATGAAACATTATAGGCTATTGTAACACTTCAAGTCAGCGGTTTTGATCATTTGTGTTGCCAGTTAACAACTTTGTCGCTAGAAATAGCGATATTTTGGCAGAAGTTCCAGACATTGAATTGTAGCACCTAAGGTTTCTTTATAAACTTGGACAAAAACTTGATTTTCTTCCCAAGGCATCCTTTGTGCAGTGAACGTCAAAGATACGTTTACATTTTACTATCTCGCCGTCACTTCATGTTTGAACTTTTGTACAAAATTGTCGGAAGACATATGTAGGTAACCTTCAGTAACAAAGTACTAAAGTGTAAATATATCTTAGACCTCCCCCTTAGTATTTACTAATGTGCCTGTAAATTATTGATCTTGTCAAGGTAGTGCGTTGAGTTTTCAAATGTTACGAGGCAGATCCCTTTTAGCGGTGAGTTTTTAGCAAAATCCGTCTACATTGGGGTTCTGGCCCTACTATGCACAGTGCAAAATTCGAATATTATTTAATACGAGAGTGAGAGGGATGGTACGATACGAATTTCGATTTTCGAATTTCGTAGTAACCCCTGGCTCAATTTAACGACATTCAAGCGACTTTTGAAACTGAGCTGGCAACACTGGGCTCTCTTTAGTATAAGAACAAAGGATGTTTCTTTGAATGTGGTTAAAGAAACCACAGGGTGTTTGCGGTCAGCAGATTGTAAAAAGAGAATTACTAGCGTAACGCTGAGATAATTATTTAACAAGCTTATTTAGTTGAAAAAAAATAGGTCATATTGTACAGTGAAAAGTGTTCGGGAACGTGTTCTGTATTGTAAACAAAAGTTTGATTGATGATCTGTAACCGACTTCATTAAAGGTTCTATTTTCGTCTACCGGGTGGCTTGTACCTAACTTTAAGCAACTAGCTGTTGCCCGCGCCTTCGCCCCATTTCCAATCTTTTTTTTTTATTTTGCTTAGCGCAAACCTTGTCATGACAATATAAAGGAATACAAAAAAAAAATAATTATCCAATTCGGTGCCGTTGTTCTGAACTTACGCGCATACATACATACTTTTCTGCGATTCATTTTTATTTATATAGATAAGTTAAAATATCGAAAATACAAACTGAGACATGGATATGCACAGAAAAATCAGAAAAAAAGACCAGCACTGGGAATCTAACCCAGGTCCTCAATATTCCGTGCTGCGTGCTATAACCCCTACACCACTGCTGCACAGGAATCTAGATACGAATTTTTCCTATGCATACATATCTCAGGTCACATTCCCATTCCCAGTGCTGGTCTCTTTTTCTGGTTTTTCTGTACATCCATGTCTCATTTTGTATCTTCGATATGGTTTCACGGGATACCCGTAAAAGTAACAAATTTGGAGTTGAAATGAAAAATACAAAAAGAGTCAGTCCAAAAAAACAATAATAATAAGTTAAAATTTTTATTATTTAGTTTGTTTCAGAAATACTTAAATAAATTAAATGTCATGTGACACTTGACACCAATTGACCTAGTCCAAAACTAAGCAAAGCTTGTACTATGGATACTAGGCAACAGATAAACATATACAGATAAATACATACATATTAAACATCCAAGTCCCGAGAACAAACATTCGTATTATTCATACAAATATCTGCCCCGGCCGGCAATCGAACCCGACACTTGCCTGTCATCCCTATCTTTTTGTGAACAGTCATTTATTAATACCTAGATCTTTTTCATCATCATCTGCCTACATATAGCAATCCACTACTGGACATGATAGTTCTACCAAAAACATATTAATTTCATTTTATCGCAGTGATCATGCTACGTTTAAATGATCAATCAAGAGTTTCAGTGGCATCAAGTCTTGATGCTTCATATCTTAGCACTACATCACAACAAAGACACAGTAAAAACATAAATAGAAGAAGAGAAGAGACGTTGTTGTTATCTGCTGAAAGCTTAATCTAAGTCATATCTAAGAGAAAACAATTCTCTAAGCAAACATGGTGTAACTTTTTTACTATGTACCATCAGCCAAATATGTGGTCTACCACCCTAAAGTTGATAATCGTTTACATTCCATGTCATAAAACAGTAATGCCAATAGACGTGTCTGTCAACTTGAAAGTTCGACTTTAGCGAAATATTCATTTGATAGGAACTTGTTTAAAAATTGATAGACTACTTACTTGGCTGATGGTACCTACAATATCATTATATGTTTGTTGCTCTATCACGCATAAACAACTCTACGAATTTGGTTGAAATTTGATACGCAATCTGCGTACTTATACTTAGATACTTGGATTTTTCGTTGGGAAAATATCTAGTTTAAAAATCAGTTTTAATACATTATCCAATAAACCCTAACTGAACTAAGTACCTATTTATGTTATCGATATATAATAACGCTCTAATCTTTTTATTTATCATTAGTGAACGTGATACGATAACTATTTTGACACCAAGCAATCAGTTGTAATGGATTACTGACACCAAGCAGCAGGTAGGCAGGTTTTGCAGGTGGTAGGACCTTGTGCAAGGTCCGCCCGGATTGCTACCACCATCTTGCTCGCTAATCCTGCCGTGAAGCAGCAGTGCTTGCACTGTTGTGTTTCGGCGTGGAGAGTAAGACAGCCGGTGAAATTACTGGCACGTGAAGTATCCCATCTTAGGCCTCTAGGTTGGCAACGCGTCTGCAGATGCTGGTGTTGCAGATGTTTATGGCGGTAGTGACCTCTTACCATCAGGAGACCCATTTGCTCGTTTTCCATCCAGTCAAATAAAAAAAAAAAAAAAAAAAATTAATGAGTTAAAAATATGTTCCGCCTTTTTTGACATTTCTAGAAAATTCTAGAAGTTTCGATTCCGTCACTCGGAAACAGGGGGGCTTCTACAAAAATCTAAAATCGAAGTTCGTATCGTACCGTCCCTCTCACTCTCGTATTAAGTAATATTAGAGTCAGCGGGACGGCAAGATAAGAAGTTCGAATTTTGCGCTTCGTAGTACAGGGCCAGGCTACAGAGCCTGAACACCGCCGGACAGTTGCTTGTTTGTCTATTTGGTACAGAATACATTTTGATAAATATATACAGAATTACATGGTTTATTTCTTCCATCTCCTTTCTACCAATGGACATAAAGGCGCGGGGAGCGTCTTTACCCTTTATGTAGTAAGAATTCCATTGGTCCGCACAAAGCGGATCGCTTCATCTTTCCTAATACGAACTAGGAATAAAACAACCTATAGCTCTTCATCGTAAGAGTAGCGGGAAACCGGTGGATGTAAGTGGCGAGTTGTCGTTCATTGTGGCGTTCTAAGGGGGAGGCCTTAGTCCAGCAGTGGACGTCTTCGGGCTGATGATGATGATGATCATAGCTCTTCAGGGCTAGATTGAATAGGCTGTTACTGAACTAGCGAGACCTTTAGGCTTCGTTGGTGACAAGAGATTAACTAAGTAATCTCCGGTTCGCTGACGACATCGTCCTTTTTTCCCAAACAGCCCAAGACCTCGAATTAATGCTGCAAGAGCTCAGCACTGCAAGCTTTAAGATTGGACTAGCGATGAATAGGTCGAAAACCCAACCTATGACCAACAGCACGAAACGAAGGATCTCGGTAAATGGGCAGACAATACAATATGTTGACGAGTATGTATACTTGGGCCATGTAGTCTCTTTCAGCAACCGACAAGATAAAGAAGTCGTAAGACGCGTCGAAAACACCTGGAAGAGCTATTGATCCTGAAAGAGCTTATGAAGAAAGAAAAGAGCTTATGGAAACCTTCTAATAACACTTACGAAAACTCGTCGATATGTGTATCCTGCCCGTTATAACCTACGGTTCACAAACATGGTCCCTGATTGAAAATCAAAAGTCCAAACTTAAGGTTTGCCAAAGAGCGATAGAGCGTAGCATATTAGCTGTGAAACGGTTGGACAGAATCCGGAACACCACGCTGCGTTCAAAAACACGCATAACCAACGTTGGTAAAAATACTGCTACTTAAGCTAAAATGGGACTGGGCTGGACACGTCTGTCGCATGCACCCACAAAGGTGCCCACACAGTTACTTGGTGGGTGCCGGAGAACGGCCAGCGACATCGAGGCAGACATCACCATCCCACATGACGAGAACCTCGTGAAGGTCGAGAAGGACAAACTCAGCAAGTACCTTGAGTTGGCTCACGAGGTGACTGCTATGTGGGATGTTGATTCGACGATCATTGTCCCGATAGTCGTTTCGGCAAACGGTCTAATAGCGAAGAGTCAACCAACATCTCAAGAGGCTCTCGCTAGATGGCTGGATCAAGGGCCAGATACAGAAGGCGGTACTTCTGGACACGGCACGCACCGTCCGGTGGTTCCTCACTCTGCGGCCCTGACCACAGGTAGCTTGGGCCCTGCCCCGTTATCGGCGGCAAACTAGGTTAGGTTTTTATAATATTTTTATTTTGTATGTACTTATAAAAACCTAATCCTAAGAATGAAGACAAATAAAGAGAATAATAATAATAATAAAAGTGAATGATACTCGCTTAAATGGTTTTCGTTAAATTTACGAACACTTCGGGAGTACTCATTAGACTCAAGAGCACCTACAGTTTTCTTACAAAATCACATGTTACACTTCATCAATTTGGTTTCTAAGACACTGCAGAACCTTGTCATAATGACATTTACTTCATTCGATAGCGTTATCTTATCACAAATAAAATTGTTTACGAAGATAAAGTTCCATGGTGGCTACCACCAGAATCCAATTGATTGACTTTACATGTTCTATAAATGACACATATTTAGATGTAAGGGATGTAGTGGTAGGTCAGTGTGTAATGGTCTAATACATACAGTAAGGTTCTATACCTGTCGGGCACATATGACGCGCAGAGACTAGAAGTGAGTCTATGGCTTATCTGTGGTAGAGCAGAGAGTCGAAGAGAAGACGCATGCGCGCGTGTGGGCGAGCCAGGGTGAAGGAAAAACAAACAAGGAGTATACTATAAGATGTGCTTTGTTATTATTATTTATGTAACAAGTTTATTCTGACCCTTTAAATAATTAAATTAAAACTATTAAAATAAATTGCAAACACGTGTTTACTGTAAAGAACCAAACATGTGACTCTAAAATCTAAATAACAAAACAAAACGTTTTTTCGAAAATGAAATAGCAGTAAAATACTTATCTACCGTCGTCCAAAGCAACCAAAAGACAATACAAAATCCTTTGAAACCCGATGACAAACACGTCCCCAAAGCATTGTCATGTTTTGTTTTGTACATTATCTAATCGGTAGTAAATCACCATATAACAGCCCCATAGGAATTAAGTGAATGTCCATTACGTTGAAAGAGTGCTTCTGGGTGCGAGTAAAGAAACCTCGCTCCCTGCGGCGACATCCCCTAGCACCGATGTAAAGAACCCGACAAATCAGAAAAATCCGTACAGACTACATTATTTTCATCTCCAATGGTACAATCGACAATCGACAGATTGTGCATGTCGTGTCGGCGTCTGTGGTCTATGGATAGTTAGTGTTTTTTACTCTTTTATTTAATTTGGTTTTGTATTTTGATTTTATTGGTTTTTGTTTTTTTGTTTGTTATTTTATTTTTTATTTTATTTATTCGCCGTCCGTGAACTCGCCAAGCGGTCACAGCGGAAGACCAGCGTTGGCCTATACGGCCAACACTATGCTGAGCTGGGGCCGCTTCGCGATCTCGCATATTATGCATAATACTTCTTTTTATTTTAATATTATTGTTGTTTTTTCTTTTTATTTTACTTTTTTATTTTTTAATGTATTTTATTTATGCTTTTTATGTAATGTGCGAGGTCCGAATAAAATATTTCTTTCTTTTTTTCTTTACAAGAATACTGTTCTAGAACTTGGTTTGTTAGTAAAAACTAGCCAAGTCAAGTCTTGAATTTTAATTACAACCCAAGTCAAATAAATGCACTGTGTATATATTTATCTGGAAACAAGAAATTGTTATATAAATTAATTTTTGAATGTTGTATGTTCTTCTATCTAACTAAAATTTCAGTTTTTTTTTATACATAACTTGGCACCTATATAGATCTCTATTTTGGCGGCGAAGTCAACACTGGCGCATATTCTTAATATTGAATTTGGCTCTCATTTCACAATTACGTTTTTAACGGGATTAAATTTAAAGAGGCAGCTCAAAGCTGTTCCGTGCCTCGTCCTACGTAACTCTGAATCACATCAGTAATAATTTAATTTATTGCAAACTCGTCCTTGCGATTAAAAAACATTTTTCACGATGACTCGCCATGATCCTCCATTTTGTAATCAGTTACGTGGGCTTATTTAATAATTACTTTAATGACTCAATAGTGATGTACTTTAAAGCCAATCTTTGTAGTATATCCTAGTCTTAGATATTGTTGATCGGTGGATGCAAGTGGTAAGTTGTCGTGCATTGTGGCGTTCTTAGGGGTAGGCGTCTGTTTCAAAGTCAAAGTTATTTTTAATACCTACTACTGCATATAAGTAAGTTTACTTCGAAATACCTTTCCAAGTCCTTAAGCCTCCAGCAGCGAAATAATCTCCTTACGTCCAAGATTTATTAAAACGAATCATCAAAGTCAACACGTTGTACAAACCGACGGATCACTTACCAACACTCTAATTCTATTGTCATCGACACGCATCTACTAAACACCTACAACAACTTCCAAAACGGCGCAAAGATACCGAAGAATTCTATCAAGAATATGCTTAAGTTCTTACGTTTAAGGATCATGTTGAATCGAGGGGATTTTATGTCGGTATGCTTTTAACTAAAGGGATAAAATGGAGATGTAAAGCCACACGGGGTAGCAAAGCGGCCGCCGCAAAAAACGCACAAAGCGTAGAGGCCCTACACAATGCGACATCGAGAAATAAATTATTTCAACTGTTCAGTCCTTTCACTATAATATTAGCAAATGTTTCCATTTGATGCCGGCCACGCCCCGGGACCTACAGGAAAAAAATCAACCAGCCAAGCTGGATCTTATCGCGTTCATTTGAAAGTTATTTTCTGTTGCCGTTTACTGGGCAGTGGTGTCGGCACGTCACAAAGTCGGCACAAAAGTCACCATTTCTTTTATATCTTTTTTCCACGTCCAACATATATTTTGACTGTGATGTTTTTATTATTTTTGTCCGTGATCCTAACTATCGGTTTTTTTGCAAAGCCGGCAAGGACACTGTTCGTGGAAACGCCGACAAAGTGGTAATTATCTATTAGTATTAGAGCACAATGTCGAGTTTCGAGTGCGGCTTCCGTCTGTCCGTGCGTCCGTTTTGTACCTAATCAGTGATTAATTGCTACTGGGCATTTCAGACAATGATTTGCGTTTGCAATTGTTTTGCCTTTCACGTTCAAGTTACAATATGGATAGTTATAATAAGGTTTTTCCCTTTTTAGGGTTCCGGAGCCAAAATGGCAAAAACGGAACCCTTATAGTTTTGCCAATTTTTTTAGGGTACCTCCCATAGACGTAAAGTGGGGGTGTTTTTTTTTCTCATCCAACCCTATAGTGTGGAGTATCGTTGCATAGGTCTTTTAAAACCATTAGGGGGTTGCTAAGACGACTTTTCGATTCAGTGATTTGTTTGCGAAATATTCAACTTTAAAGTGCAAATTTTCATAAAAATCGAGCGTCCCCCCCCTTCTAAAATCTAAACCGGTGAGTGGAAAAATTTGAAAAAAATCAGGATGGTAGTAAGTATATCAAACTTTCAAGGAAAAGTATAACAGCTAAGTTTGCTTGAGAATTATTAGTAGTTTATGAGTAAATAGCAGCCTAAGGTGGAAGGTTCCGTATAAAATACGAAATCCTTAGAAAAATATTACTTATTTTTTTCGTAATGGCTACGGAACCCTATTTTGGGTTACCGACGGCAGGATTATCGAGCAAGATGGTGGTAGCAATCCGGGCGGACCTTGCACAAGGTCCTACCACCTGCAAATTTCAACTGGATACCTGCACGCGTTCCTGAGAAAAAGTTTTGACAGACGGACGGAGGGACGGACAACAAAGTGGTCCTATAAGGATTTCGCTCCTGCCAACTGAGATAGAGAGTCCTAAAAATAATAAATAGATACTAATAGTTGTGTAATAGCTAACTAAATTGTATACTAGTTCTGTTGTAATATGTACCTACAACATTCTTCCAAGTCACATTTTTGGCCACAAGCTCAAATAAACAGTTATTTCATCAAAGCAAATAAAGACAAATTTTGAGATAAGCATCAAACGAAAAAAAAACTTCTAACTATTCTTTTTTCAAATGACGATGATGTATTTATGTCTCCAGCCAGTATCGGACTAGCACGAAACAGTTAAAATGTGACTAAAGAAACAAAACACAAACAGCCAACAGTTGCTAACATTTCTTTGCCGCCTCAGCATCTGTCATAGGACAATAGTGTTCTTAGCACGCAGCGCACTTACAAAACAAACGCACATCGAGCAGCTTTCCTCGAAAATATACAACAAAAGTCCGGAAATCATCCAGCAACAGTCATTAAGAGCACAAAGTTATAATTTCAAAGTACAGTGGCAGCACTGGCAAATGCTACTGACAATTTAGTTTGGAATATCTTTAGTTCTGGATTTGTCCGCTTTATTGTTACTGTTGTTGTTCTGTAAGGTAGTCGGCTCCAACTGGGTTGCATAATATTTCGGTCGTAGCAGGGGGCACATAAATCAAGAAAAGGTGTAATTGAGAACGAAGTTTTAGGAAATGTTGTGTTTTGTTTTGATGTCGTTATTTTGAAGGTTTAATTTGTGTCGGATGATAAGTTGGGAGTCCGTCGCATGATTTAAAAAAACATTATCAAAATTTAGTATAAGGGGCAGCAGTCTTATAAAAAGTTGTTTGTGTGAGTATGTAAAGCGTGAGGTACCTACCATTAAATAAATTTTACAATAGTATACAAACTCAATATCAAAATACACTTTCAAAATGTTGTAGGTATCTATACCACGTGTGGGACGCCCTCCGGCCAGGTGGAGTGATGAACTGCGAAAGGCTGCTGGAGAAGCAGAGCGCAATGGCGCTCATTGGGGGAGGTCTATGTCTAGCAGAGGACTGCTGTAGGCTGATGATGAAGATAATGAGGTATCTGTGGACCACTAAAACTTTGAAACTACGTTTTTTCACAGTTCCGAGGGAATAGAAACCTGAGAGTTGAAGTGGCAACGGGCGGGCAACATCGCTCGAAGAACAGATAACCGTTGGGGGAGAAAAATCCTCGAGTGACGACCACGAACCGGAAGACGAAGCGTTGGCAGGCCTCCCACCAGGTGGACTGACGACATCGTGAGAGTTGCGGGAAAATGGTGGATGTAAGTGGCGAGTTGTCGTTCATATATTGTGGCGGTCTAAGGGAGAGGCCTTTGTTCAGCAGTGGACGTCTTCCGGCTGATGATGATGATGATGAGAAACCTGAGTATTTTATATCAGTTCAACTTAATATCGCAATATATCTACAGACGAATGGATAACGAAGAAATCCTTTTAAGAATCACTTTGTTGTCTGTCTGTCCGTCTGTCAAGGCCCTTTTTCTGAGGAACGCGTGAAGTTATCAATGTGAAATTAATCGCAAATACTCATGTCTGCAACCCAAAGCAATTAAATCAATTACATAATTAACTTAATCGGTAGGAATTATGCAGTATCTTGCATAATCTTATCGTGCACACTATTTTAACACGCTAAAAACGGAACAAAACATAGATTTGTAACAATTATTACACCCTTTATAATTCGTTCCACGTACCTATCGTAATAATCTAAAAATGCTAATGAACACTTACATGCACTATTCCGAACAAAACATCCACATTTCTTCGCTCCCGTGGCTCACGAACAAAAGTCATCAATCTTCCGCGTTTTCACAGCAATCAGCCATTGAGAACAAATAAAAGAACATTATTTTCACAGTAATCATAGTCTGAACTATAGAAACAGTAGTCGGCCATAAACGCTCACAGAAAAAAAAGCGTAAGACGTGAAAATATCCTTCAATTTTCTAAAAAAAAAACAAAGGTATAAAGTACACAAGTCACACAAAAACTTACTTAATTACAATGCAACAAGAACTTTGTTGTTCGCTTCATTATCTTAGTCTTCGTGCGCATAGACTAAAGGCAAAACGGAAGGCACAATGGCTCGCCGCGCGGGCTTCTGGGCAAAATTAAAAAATAAAGAAACAATATGGCGGCGTGAAATCGCGAAATTTAAAGACACCCAAGTAGTTATTTAGTAGCGTAACTAAATCGGGAATGTTTCAGTTAGTTACGGGATGAATGCGAAAATAACTAAGTGTGTGTTCTTTGGGACGCGCTTAATTGTATTTTTTTCTCTGAGACACGTTGTGAAATTAAATAAACATGTATGTGGTGCTACGAGTGGACAGTTAATAGATAAGAAATCTATAAGTAACATGGTTACCGCGTTATCGATGATTTTGAAATTTTCGCCATATTTATTACAAACTGGCTTTACAGAAAGTTCCTTCTTAGTGCTCTGTGAACCTTCAGAAACGTGTTTGCCAAATGTCAAGTTTCTAGCTCCCTATTCTTATATCTCATTTGTTATCTTACTATTTACGGTAAAACAGTTATGGAAGTCTTAATCATTTGAATGAGATTAAACTACAACCTTTAGATGTGGATATGGACCCCCCCAAAGTAGAACCCAAATCAATCAATAGTTATATTATATGGCATTGCTTCGTAAATGACGAATGAAGCTGATTATATAATTTTAAACGGGCTACCTATTCATAAGTTTCAGCTATTTTATTTTAGCTAGATTTACCGTACTTTTGCCTGTAGTTAATTTAAAAAAGAACCCTTTATGCTTCGGAGAATAGTATTGCAGCAGGTATTTAATAACAGGTATTAGTAAATAATTACCCGCTTTATTAAAACAAAACTAGAATAAAATTAAGATCTTTTACGTTAACTAGCGTCATCTATCGTCTACTTAACAAATCTAGAACAGCACAAAAAAGTGTCGTGCGACAAAAAAATATCGACAGCATTAAATCAAGCCCATTTGCGACGGAACATAAATACGGCAATGAGCCGCCGCTTCTGTGCGCTTGCGCTGGCTTGGTAGTGCTAGCGCCAAGTTCTGAACGAAGCAAATTGCTATTAGTAAAGTAAGTTGTCTTACGAACTTAAGATAAAGGAGAGACTTACTATTTCTCATCCTTCGATTTACGAAGACGATACTGTGTAATAATACATTTTTAGTACCTACATATTTATTACTTTAAATAAAAATATTTGTATATGAAGGTGTTTATTTACAACCCGACTGCGGTAAAGTCAAGGGTTATGTTTTTGACCCACAGTATGTGTGGTCGTTCCTATGCCTACTCATAACTACACAACGAATGAACCACTAGGAACTAGAACAATGTTGAAAAAAAATAACGACGATGAAAAGAAGCTGAAAAAAACGGGTATCAAAATATGATCGGAACCAGTTTGGAGTGAGAAACCATAAATAAAATTGCAACAATTACAATAAATAATATTGTGAGATTATTTATCGATCATCTTATAATGCGAACTAAAAAGTATAAAATGAAAAAATAAAACTTGACTGCCTTAAAAAACATCTTTTTAAGTTAAACGATTTTATTGAAGCCAAAGATTAAAATGATATATAGATAACGTACATAAGCTAAAAAATAATTCGGTAGGTCTTAGATAAGTCATCATCACATCACGCCGCATCACGCATACGCCATTTTAATTTTTTCTCGAACTTGGCCATATTTTCCAAAGCGTATCGCGTTAGGACACTACGCCTCTTTCAACGCCACACAGATGTCGCCATCAATTTGCTATTGTCAGCGGACAGCTGATGGCTATTGTCTTATTAAGAATTAATGCCGTTCCAGTTTTTGTGGAGACAAATAGAAGATCAAACAGTTTTTGTTTTTGCGTTTCACTTGTGTAACGTCATATTTGTGGGTTATTGTTTTTAGGCAGCCTTTTGTTGTTTACAAAATTTCAGAACGAAAACTAAGCTGTTTAACATTGTGTGCAACGACCAACCGAACGCGCGACTGCCTGTGTGAGCGTTTTCGCCGTTCATTACGTCTTCTGACAGGTAATTACTGTGTGGCCAGCATCTTGACCGCGCAATGAAAAGAGAAACGGTCACCACGGCTTTAAGCTAATTTTTGACTACTACACTTTAGACCAGGGGTCGGCAATTAGTTTTAAGTAGGGTCCGAGAATGCTGTTTATAATTTTATCAAGGTCCAGTTTTTTTTTGTGATAAAGTATTGTTTATTTATATGCAAATAAGTAACGTATATACCATACAAAATAAGTATATATTCAAAGACACTGCGGTCCGAGGCTAGGCCTTCCGCGGTCCGCCTTTTGCCGACCCAGCTTCAGACGGTACACTGAGTACGACGTTAAATAGTATACACGTATTATGTGTTTTTTATTATCTTTGAATATACGACCACTTAGGTACATAACTTACTTCCTTTAAATAATTAGCCAGTGTCCTAGCAATTCTAATTACTCCGTCAGTTAGAATGTCAGAAACTATTTGACACATGTTTCTTTTGTTAATTAAACAAAAAATTATGAAAATACAGCCGATTATCTGATCGATATTTATCAGGTCAGAATTTATCAATACGGTACCATGCATACCGGGCTGAAAAACAGGGTCAGTACTTCCATGTCGATAAAATCCGAGCCGATAAAGAGTGGCACCCCAATTAACTACACTGTCGCTTGTTTGTCTTGCCTCGCCTTCCATTAAGTTTAAAGCGAGTTTCACACCATCCCAATATTCCCAATCAGCCGCGGTCGTATATCAGAGGCTGTAATGAGCGCCGCGTGTGACCGAGCCCTTATTTATCGACGCGATTTGTGGCCATGTGACATGAAAACGTGTGAAACCAGCTTAATTTTGCACTTGCGATTGCCGAACTTGCCTTTATTACTACCGTGCTAAGAATGTTTATTTAAGTTGGGAGGTGTTTTGGCTTCGTGGTGAATTGTTATAACCTATTCGATTGCATATTCATTTTATTGTAATGACTGTTGCACACATGTAATAAGTGCGAATAATATAAATACCAGCTATTGCGTGCGACTTTGCTTTCGAAAAATTCGAAAGCAAATCGACTATAGGTATATTTAAAGAGCTGGTATGTCGCTTTGTCTATCCGGTTGCAGGACGTAAGCACGCAACCAATCCAACTGCTACGAGATGTGAGACCGGGAAACATTATTTCTCCGAAACTGACCTAGAACCAGTTTGTATTGCCAGTGATGATGAGCTATGGCTATCATCATCATCATCGGGTCAGCCAAAAGACGTCCATTGCAGGACATAGGCTTCTCCCAAGGCTCTCCACTCAGACCGGTCTTGTGCTTTCCGCATCGCTCCATCTTGTTGGAGGCCTACTGACAACTCGTCTTCCGGTCCGGACGCCATTCGAGAACCCTCTGACCCCATCGGCCATCCTGCGCTGAGCGAGAGCGATGCGCCCCACCCACTGCCACTTCAGTTTCGCAAATCATCGGGCTATGGCGGTAACCTTAGTTCTACTGCGGATATCATCATTTCTGATTCGATTCCGCAGAGAAACCCCGAGCATAGCCCTCTCCATAGCCCTCTGGGTGACTTTGAGCTTTCTCATGAGACCCATCGTTAGCGCCCACGTCTCAGATCCGTATGTCATCACTGGCAACACACACTGGTCACAGACTCTTGACTTCAAACATGCGGTAGCGGTCTTTACTGTTGGCCTCTTGGAGTCTCAGTGTCGCAACAAGCAATGCAGAGAGCTATAGGTACTCGGAGTTTCTTTGCGCGTTAGAATTTGGAATTGTATGCTTTTCATAACTGGAGCAAAAATACATTAAAGCATCTGTTTGTGTGCTGCTGCCGCTATATTTGGGCGTATCTTTACCTACTTATAAAATCATTGGACAAAAATTACACTATTTCTATTTTCTAATCTACTAATTAAATAAAGCTCAACTATGTTCGATTCTTACTAAAAAAAACTTGTATTGTTTCACATCCCATTCAAGATTGGGTAACAATACGTAAAAACTAATATACAATTCTAGAGTATAACAACGAGAGGAACGTAAATAACCTACATACCCAAACCTCTGTCAACATCCATTGTCTCAAAACTAGTCTATTAGCAACCATTCATCCTCATATTTACATTTGAAAGAATGCAATTAGTTAATATCCAATACTTATTATGATTCCTCACAAGTTAATACTTAAAAGTCCACCAACAATGTGTTGGAAGTACACGCTCTCACAACTACGAAAGGGCCTATTCCAAAGCCATTTAAACCGCACTTATGTCTCTATTGTTTGGGAGTACTAAATACAGAAGTAATAACAAAAAGTATAGAAATGCCACGCAAGCTAAGCACGCACATATGGCTAAAAATTCATAAATTTATTTCTCATCACACTTGCACGTAAACATTATCAAAACATACAGGTTAACTTGGCCGTAATGGCCCATATAAAACCCTCGAACTTTTGCTCTTGTCATGAAAACCAAGGTCGGTAAAAGAGTCATTGCCCGTACTAATACTGCTGCTGCACGACTTGAAGGAGGACCTGGTCAGGCTGCTGCGGGAGAGGGAGGGCGGCGAGGAGCTGGCGCTGCCAAGAGAAAAACATTATATGTCGCACGGGCGGTACGTGAATTACGTACATCGACTAATACGACTAATAGACTCTCGTTTGTAATTCTTTATTTACCGCCCTTAAGACACAAATGTACTATATCGAAAATACAAAAAAAAAAGTAACAAATTTGGAGTTGAAATAAAAAATACGAAAAGACTCCAAAAAACCACAATGTACTATATTCCGAGCTCACTCTGTAACTAAATTAACTGTTAACTCCGGATTCCAGCTCTGCAGCGTGGAAGTCAAGGGAAACCCACCACACTATCAGCATACCCTCATTCATGCTTTACATCCTTCTTGTTTCAGGCAGTTCAGGCATGCCGTTATCCTTTTGTAAGAAAGAATCTAGAATTGTCGTCTGTTTACGCTTCATTTTCGGTAAAATCTCTCTATCAATATTTCAGCAGATGGGTTAGTTTAACTAGACTCCCTTGTAAATGTTGTTCGGGATTTTTTAATTGTGGTTAAGTAATGTTTCTCCTTACAGTACACTACCCATTACACTTTACCCATTACTTGTTCCGTTCTATCCTCCATTTTAGCTCTGTGACAAACCACCACGCAACGCGCGGGCTCCAGTCTATTTGGCCAGAAACAAAACACTACCTAACCGTATTGAGTAGCCATTGACATTCAAATCAGTAGCCGCGCTCATCTATTTTGAATTCCGAACGACTTTGGAGACAAAAGACTAACAATATGGCCGTTGGAGCAACAGTAAATCTCGGCAACAGTGGCGCCACGAGTCGCGCGCTCATCTGTCAAAATCAGACGCCATATTGGTTGGCTATGGACAACGGGCGAGGGCATTGTTGGAATTTTTAGTAATTACACTGTTTATAGTAGCTAGGCGAGCTGAATGCGCAAGCGTAGACAACGGCCGGTACAGTCGCGCATGAAATACTTTTGTTTAACGGAAACACGTGACAGACATTTTGAGTTCACTGTTCAGTTGCTATCGCGGACATTGGGGCTGTCAGGGTAGTCAAAAATGTCTAAAACACGCTCTTATGTGATTGACAATATGTAATGTTTAGATATTTTGAGCACCTAGACAGCTTTGGCATTAATGATGTCTGTCTCTACTCTTGGAAAATGTATACAAATTTAGTGTTATAGCCCAGTCACTGGACGTGCATTACTCATTTGTTAAAATTACTCTGTCTGTTCATACTCTATTGAAATTAAATCACAAGCTCAATGTAAGAAACCCCAAATATAATCAGACTCATTGTAACAAACGAGTTAATGCATTTACTGTCCGGCATTTACTGCCGCCCCGGCTTCGCTCGAGTAGGTACAATTTTTGAAGAAAATGTCTCTAATCCAAGGCACTTCCCATTTTTCAGCTTCATTTCCAAAAAACTACACCCGCGCGAAGTCGGAGTGCATTACTAATGCATTGTTCGTATATTATAAACCTTGCATTACACTCATCCAACTGATGGTGAACACCACATTTCAACCCGCCGCTTGTAAAAGATCTTGCTTACAGACGGCGGGAAAGTCCCCGTCTATGTTCCCGTAAAAAATATTTCTTATTTTGAAATTACGAAATACACTTTTTCTCTTCACTGTACATTCCAGTATACGTAACAGGCTAACCTTTGGGTTTGTTTTCAAATTAAAACATTTAACACTAGTAACTTGAAGAAAAATGTTGCTTTGCAGGTTGCAACCAGTGGGTATGTTATTTTAATGGCCAGATTGCATCACGTACTTAACTCAACAATAATTGAGACCATTGTATACTCAAACTCATCCACTTATGACAAATAAACTCTATTTCATTTCACAGATGTGGTGTAGGTATAATGGTTTTCCATCTTAATTTATCGGAAAATTTAGTTTTTATCGTAGTCTTTCAATTAGCTTCAGTACCGCCTACATTTTCCATTTTGACTTTTGACACTAAGGGGCTGTTTTACCACCCACTGGTTAATTTAATTTAACAGATAAATGTGATGCCGTCTCCGTCTATTTGAACAAAACATACAGAGACGGCATCACATTATGCTGACTTCCTTTTTTAACCCCCGACGCAAAAAGAGGGGTGTCAAAAGTTTGACCGCTATGTGTGTCTGTCTGTGGCACCGTAACACAAAACCGGTCTTCAAAATGATACTCATTTTGATCTGAAAACGATATTTAATTTATTACTAGCGATATAAGAACAATTAGATAATTTTAACTTTTATTCAAAGAAACCAATAAGATAGCTTTATCTTTTCGTTTTACAGTAAAAGTACAACTAAACATGAAGTATAACGAAAATAAAACACACTTTTTAAATAAATTTTACTTGCCTCATTTAATTTTAATGACCAAAAATGAATTCACAACCTTTTGTCCACCCAAATCACGGTATCACAATAATTTTGTTTTATAAATTAATACGATAGGTTTGATTTTTGACACAATGTCGCGATGAAATTTCAAAACGTCAGAGCATCAGAGCCGCTAGCCGCATCAGAGTTGCGGACGCTAGGTGGCGCTAATGTCGTGCACAGAGCCAATAGATGTTAAGAATGGAAGATGTATAGAATAAAATATATAGAAGTTATCCTGAAATAACTCGTGTCAATCGTAGTATCAATCCCACATTTTTTTAAATACTGATACTACCACCAGGATGCGCTCTTTCGTCTCTTTTTTTCGAATAGACTGTTTTACTGTAATAATGTGAACCGAGCGTAAAAACAAAATAAAATGTCACAAATGAATTCTGCCGAAACTAAAACAAATATGAAGCGACATCTATACGTCATTCAGATAATCATCAGCAAGTTTGATCGATCCCTCATTTTATTCAGCAGCGGAACCCTGTTCCACTGCTTTCACCAATCCGTGTTACAAAGACAGTTAAGTTGAAATCGTGCCTGCCGAGGTGTAAAGTAATCTTGGTAATCACAGAAACAGTTAGTTTTTGAGTTACATTCTGTTTGATAAGCGTAACCGACAGACAAACGGACAGTGTTTTTTACAATATTTATAAACAGAGTTATGATGAATATTGCGTGTTACTGATGTGACTGCATTAACATGGGTATATTAGTGGGTTTGTGTGTTCTCATTGAATTTAATAAATTACGGTACTTATATATTATGTACAGACAAGTGCAAAAATAAATAACTATTCGAACCACTCCAAAATATGTTACTACGGCCTTATTGCGTCGGAATAAAAGCCGTGGAGGCCTAGTGGTTTGACCTATCGCCTCTCAAACAGAGGGTCGTGGGTTCAAACTTCAAACCCCGGCTCGCACCTCTGAGTTTTTCGAAATTCATGTGCGGAATTACATTTGAAATTTACCACAAGCTTTGCGGTGAAGGAAAACATCGTGCCTGCACAAACCTGCGAAGCAATTCAATAGTGCGTGTGAAGTTCCCTATCCACACTGGGCCGCGTGGGAACTATGGCCCAAGACCTCTTGTTCTGAGAGGAGGCCTGTGCCCAGCAGTGGGACGTATATAGGCTGGGATGATGATGGGTGATGAAGAGTCTGTGGTACTTATTTTTGAAACTTTGAATAAGTTCATATATTACACTTGGCACCAGTAAAATACAATGTTTTTGAAGCGCAATTTGGCAAATTTTTAACGATGTATATTATCGACACACTAGGTTCTAAGGCTGATTCTGACAAATAGTATGGATTTTTGTTCTGTTACCTAAGCAATGTTAATTTTTTGTGCTCCGAGAGGAAGGGTTACAAATTAGCCTGAAACATGTCGAGTTAAACTCGATTTAATACGTGAGTTATTCCGGTTTGGTTTATTATTTTTACAAGCTTTTTTTTAGTTTCACCTGCCGGTGTCTGTCTGTCTGTCTGTAATGAAATCTTGCAAGTTAAATTCGACCAACTTCCAGTGGTTCGATAGTGACTTGAAATTTGGTATACTTATATAAATTGCGTGACAATATAATAATCTGGTAGTGACATCCTGGTAGTCCGAACAGGAACGTCTCTACAGCATGGAACTCTTCAACCCTTCAATGGCATCGACTTGAAATTTGGTATGCAAATGTAGTTTGGGTGACAATGCAAGTAAAATCAACAAAAAGTACAGTCAGCAAAAAAGCTTTTATTAAAATGATTTTTTATGGTTAGGTTATTTAATTTAATACCTACCTATCAAAAAGGTTAGTAGACGTCACGAGGCCCGGAGAGCTGGCAGCTTCCTCGGACTTCAAAGAAGAAACGCTGCCAGGATATTCGGGACCTTGCTTAAGGGTGCTACCCTAATTATTTGTTTTAGTTTAAGGTTTTATTGTTATTTTATTGTTGTTTATGATAGTTTTATGTAAGTGAATAGTTTTAATTTAAGTTTGTCCAATAAAACACGTTGTTTACTGGAGGTCTATGAGGAAGACCTACGAGTATGTCCAACAGTGGACGTCCTATGGCTGATATGATGATGAACTATTCCTTTTTAACTATAGATAGGTACGTTTTTCCGAACCGATGGTGGATTATTTTTTACATTCATAAGTGCTTGATATATACCTAGCCTGATTGAATAGATATTTTGACTTTGACTTTGAACTTGACTTTTAACCAAATGGATGCCTCTTGTGTTTTTATATCACATTATTCCTTTTATAAGTTCTGTAGAAGAAATTGTAAGGGTTGTGTCACACGTACCACAATCACACCACGTCGCAGCGTTAAAATGCGGCCAAGCAGTGGTTACGTGTGAATAGTGTCGCTGCAGCATTTTGCTGCGTTGTGGTGCCTACAAAATCTGGTTGTCGTGTGGTTGTGGTACGTGTGAAACAACCCTAGTTTGCAGTGCAGCCGGTGGTTGCGTTGCCGTTGCGATGTGGTTGTATCACACACGCGGTCGACAAATTACGGCAAAATGTGGTACGTGTGAATTGTACTATTAATTTTCAATACAAAATATGCGCCCGACCACGTATTGTGGTTGTGGTGTGGTTGTAGTTGGCGTGTGATTATGGTACGTGTGGAACAACCCTAAGCCGATTTACTTCGTTTTTTGCATTAGAAAGAAGGTAATCGATCTTGACGTGTCTTTTTATTGAATAACACTATTTAAAAATAAGTCACAGCAAATATGTAGCAATTAGCAACGGGCATATGATCATTTACGTGCTTTTGGTATCATAAGTAATAGTTACTGTTTTTTTTAAAAACGTTTTTCACTAAAAAGTCTCGTCAAGGTTGTTTACCCTTTTTGTATTGCTATAAAAACGAAGTATAGAGTAGGGAATTTTAATGATTGATTTCAGTAAAAACTGCACTAGCTGATCCATGCAATTATTATTCCAACGTTTACGAGCTGCGATCACAAACAAACAGACACAGGGCAGCATCCTGCCTTTGATCGGCGGACGCGCGTCATCCCCGAATTCGGTTGTGATGGATCGCCGAATTCGGCCTTCACTAAAGAACTAATGGTCGAGCGATGAGTTATGATGTTAGTGTGGTCATATTAAAGTGTTACGATTTTTATTTCCAGAACAATACAGGTCCAAGTAAAAAAAAGGTATATGTATGTATGTATGTAAATACTTTATTGTACATAAAACACAAAAATAATACAAAAAGAAAACAACAAAACAAAAGAGTACAAAGGCGAACTTATTATCCCTAACAGGGATATTAGGTACAATAAAATTAAATAAGCTAAAACTATAATAAATCTAAAAATGGACCCTGCGGCATGGTACTGTAGTGGACAGACGGTCCACTATCCTAACAATATTCTATTATATTAAGCAAAACACTTCTTTATGATCTTTTCATATGTATTTCAAATCAACTCGCTACGTTGGCAGCTCGGATAAAAGTCTTCTCTTTAACACCCTTGCGTCCATTCAATATTATTATTCAAAAATGGAACTATCCTGCCAGCATCGAATCAACGGACGCAAGAAGTTAGTACAGTACCAAAGATGCTGGCAGCATTTCCCAGTTGGATCGCAAGACTTATGCGTTGAGCAAGGAAACTGCCAGCTCTTCGGTCTCCTGTGGTATCTCTGAGTCTCTTTTTCTCTTAGTGTTACGATTGAGGTAATATGATCCGGAAAGTTTTTATGTATTTGTTTTCTGGCAACCAAGCCCAGAGTGATCTTGAGTC
Source organism: Choristoneura fumiferana (assembly GCF_025370935.1). Taxonomy (NCBI): domain Eukaryota; kingdom Metazoa; phylum Arthropoda; class Insecta; order Lepidoptera; family Tortricidae; genus Choristoneura; species Choristoneura fumiferana. Next base: position 19,881,399 of record NC_133481.1, on the reverse strand, counting down.
AGTTGTATTCTTGACCATGTACTGTTTTTTAGGCAAGCCGCTTTAACCCCTAGTAGATGTCAGAAGCAAAAAAAACTGCATTCAAGTCTCGTTTATTACAAACTAGAGTTTACCCGCGGCTTCGCACGCGTAGACTATTCGATCTGGTAGTTACAATTGAAACTCCGGGATTTTACAAAATTCCCCTCGGAATTCCCAATATTTATATCGTGGTCTTCATTGAGGTTGTGTTAAGAACAACTATCCAAAATTTCAAGACTCCAAACCCAGCGGTTGAAATTTCAATATTTTATCCCTGTCCCGTGGGAATATCGGGATAAAAAGTATCCTTTGTTTTAATCCAGGTTATAAACTAACTTTTTGTCAAGTTTCATCCAAATCTGTCTAGTCGTTTCAGCGTGAAGAAGTAACAAACATACCCACTCACTCATTTACTCACTCACAAACTTTCGAATAATATTAGTAGGATCAGCAGCTATAGATAAGCCATAGATACTTTCTTTACCAAACTTTATTTATTTTTAAATCCATTAAGCATTTGTAACAAAAAAAAGCGTTACCTATAATATCCGCAAAACTGGGGAAATTAAATACATTAAAGGAAAAATAATAAATAGAGCTATCGCACCGGATACCGCTCACATTAAGCAGGTGCAAGTTGAGGAAGCGCGTGCGCAGGGCTGGCCCTTCGTAGACTAGAACATTCGAAATTTCAGCTTTTTACATTAGCGGCAATCAGTTTTTAACCCCCCACGCAAAAAGAGGGGTGTTAGAAGTTTGACCGCTATGTGTGTCTGTGGCACCGTACCTCTTAAACGGGTGGACTGATTTGAATGCGTTTTTTTTTATTTGAAATCAGGTTTTCTAGCAATGTTTCTTAGACATGTTTCATCAAAATCGGTTATGCCGTTTGTGAGATATTGAACTTTGAAGTGACAATGTCGGGGGCTTACCAACTTTTTGCTGTGGCAGTAAATGAGTTTTTATTTATTTATTTAGGTATACATACGTAGTGTCCCGTGATATGTATTTATTATACGTGATAACCATTAGTAGGATTAATCCGTAAACGGATGGTTTCTAAGAGATTTCTGTCTATCGGTGCCCCTACCCATTTGTTTACAAGTCCCGCAGCTTTGATAGCCCGCCGTTTGATCCTCGATTCATTTTTGTTTTCGTTCAATTCCGCTTTTTATTATCAATCCAACATGGAGGACACGTAAATACATCGGCGTATTTAATGGACGATCTGGCTTGTGTCAGTGTTGTTGTGGTAAAAAAAGTTGCAAAATTGTTAAACATTAGATGTTTCTTGAAACTATGTTTCTGAGAATCGATTTTCCTTCTTTAAATTTATACAGCATGGATACAGCATGGGCATAACAACTGAATTCATTGCTAACTGCTTACTGTGTTAAAAATAAAGTTGTGTTAAATACTTGTGAAGTATACATATCATTTAATAATATTGTAAATCTGTTTAAAAAAATACACCTCGTTGAGTTTCTTGCCGGATTCTTTTCAACAGAGGTTTTTCCGAACCGGTGGTAGATTTCTTTTTTGACATTCTTAAGTGCTTGTTATAGCCTAAATTGAATAAAGATATTTTGACTTTGACTTTGAATGCATAGTATTATCAACAGACTTATCCAACGCAATCATACGCGTAACACACTATAGAAGAACACACACACACACACACACACACACACACACACACACAACATAACCCACACAAAAGTTGGAAAACCCCCGACTTTGTCACTCTAAAATTCAATATCTCAAAAACGGCTGAATCGATTTTGATAAAACATGTTTAAAAACCATTGCTAGAAAACTTGCTTTCAAATAAAAAAACCGCATTCAAATCGGTTCACCCGTTTAAGAGCTACGGTACCACAGACACACACATAGCGGTCAAACATATAACACCCCTCTTTTTGCATCGGCGGTTAACCCCTCTATTCGCGTCGGCAGTTAAAAAAATGTGGGGGAGATGATACGCATTATCCTCTATCAAAAAACAGTCAAGTACGTGTCGGCCCTCCCGTTGTAACTAATAATCAACTCGGACCACTAGTTTCGACAATCTGATTTATCTTGAAATCTAAACTCTTACCTAAGTACTCTATTTACACAGAGCTTCTATTCTCCCTCATAACTCTATCTCTTTCAGAACACATATCTCTCGCTCCATCCTCTAGGAAAAAACGCTTTGAGTACTCCAAAAAAAATAGCATTTTTTTTCACCCCAACTTCATGTCAAGTGTCATCTCGGTTTTTTCCTGTCTCTACGCAAACACAATGGCGGCTGTCCATCCGTCCGTCACTTCTGCTCCGGTGCGCGTGCGCTTGTGTCTGACAAGGATCTACCGATCGATCTATGCGCACTGGGATCAAAAGGTTCGGTCAACATTCACACACCTGTTATATCATCTATAGTAATGGTGATCATAAAACGGTAAATAAAAAAAAATACGTAAGTTACTTCGGACGGATTGCTCGTCTAAATTGTACAGTCACCTGCATATTATCAAATTTTTGCTCACAAATTTATGAACTGTCGAGTACAAAAATATCTGACACACCCTTCCCGGCCCTAGAAATAGAATCGTATCAGATATTTATGCTGGTGACTGTACCCTGACGATTTTTAGCAAAGTTTCATGAAAATCAATTGAAACTATCTCAAATTTGAACTTTGAAAATGTCGGGGATTTTCTCCTTCTCTACTTGAGTTAGTTAGATTATACAAATATCTGCCTAGACAGAGGGTCGAACTCGAGACCTCAAGCTTGGTACTCACGTTTCCTAACCACTTAGGACATTATCCGGTCGTCTTAATCCAAAGCCGCAATAAGGCTTCTAAAATACCTCGACTGCCGATTATCATAATAATACGGCTCAGTACGAAGCCTTTGTTCGCCAATAGTGAATTAATTATAAATGTATTAAAACCATACAAAATAATACCGTTAGAGGATTAGTTTATACGTGTAACTTCTGCAAATGTCCTAGTGATTGACACTTTAATCGCAGATTAAAAAGGGTGGGGAGAGGCGAATTGCATATCCTTTACGGCCTTACTTATCCCACTAATATTTTAAATGTGTATTTCTGTCTGTCTGTAACATTTGGTATGAAGATAGCTTGATACCCTGGGAATGATATTATGATTGTTTTTATGCCGTAAAATTGCATTCCCGCGGGTGAACGATAAATCAATTTTTCGTAGACGGTCCCAGTTTCGTATCACGGGCAAAACGAAGACGTAGGGTAAGTTGTTGACTTCTGCACTAGATTATCGTATAATCATGTCTCGAAGACTTGAATTTCCCGAGATATATGTAAGTAGCATGGTAGCCTACATCAAAACAAAAAAAAATCCTCTAATTTCAACACAAAAGTGGCTAAACATCAAAAGCCTCGTCGGAAATATTTGTACCTTAATACCAAGTAGGTACTTCCGTCTCTAATCAGTACCCGGTATCTGATACCTGGTATTTTTACCTGTTATGGATCACCTCACTACTGTTACGAATGCTAATTAAATTCTTGGAAAAATTCTTGCGGGTTTATAGTTTTTCGATAGAAGTTTGAATGTTATGAATACGAGTAGAACAATAGTTATTTAAAGTACAATCAACTGCATTAATATCTGCCACAGCGGAGCGTGCAAAAATATCTGACACGTCCTACCGGCCATAGAAATAGAATCTTATCAGATATTTATGGACGCTTTGTTGTGTCAGATATTGGTGCTGGTGACTGTGAGTACTTAGGTTAGGTTTCTTTAGATTGTGTTGCCGTTTTGTTTGTTTTTTTTAAGTTCCGGACCTACATAATTACAATTCATACAACCTACATAAATTTATGTACCAAATCCGACAGCTGGAAGTTGATTTTTAAAAACACTTCTCACGAACTGGAAGACGAAGCGTTGACTTATGCGAATCATGCGATGTCGTCAACATAGCAGGAGTTACGCGGCAACCGGCGAATGCAAGTGGCGACTTGTTCATTGAGGCATTCCAATTCTTTGTTCAACAATGGACGTCTTCCGGCTAATGATGATAATGATGATGTATTTCCGTTAAATTAAGTAAAATTAGGAAATGGGTAACACCTGGTCGTTTCTGGACTTTCATCATCGTCATCATGTTAGCCGAAAGACGTCCACTGCTGGACATGGCCTCCCCCAAGGCTCTCCACTCAGACCGGTCTTGTGCTTTACGCATCCAACGCGATTTCGCGATCTTAACCAGGTCATCGCTCCTTCTTGTTGGAGGCCTACCGACAGCTCGTCTCCCGGTCTGGACTTTTTTCCCAAAATTTCAAAACCTAGACTTTCAACGATCCGAAAGAGGTTAATCTGTGACTCACATACGGACATAAATTATAATTGGTAGTGTGTTGGTAGTGAATAAAGTTCGCGGCGAGTTCATGAGTTACGTGCGCACCACAAATATGAAAATAAACATTATGTACGTAAATATCCAGAGAGCACTTCAAAGCGAAGTGCGATCCTCCGACCGGCGCAAAGCACGAGAGGCAGCGGAGATCTCAAAATGAAAAAAAGAAACTGAGAAAACATTTATTCGTGACAACAATCTTCAGCAGTCTTCAAATGGGTCTCCTTCGTAATTCATAATATCGTTAGTCCTATACTCAAATGCCAAGACACTTTTGCCATAATGGTCTTATGTTCTAATAATCATACGCCATAATATCACATGTCCTAATATTCTAAATCCCTAATATGTATATCCCTAATATAGACATAAAACATACGAGTAATAATATTAAAATCCATAATATTTAATGCATAATAGAGCACTTGTTGGCAAAAAGTGACTTGCGTGCCAGGTTAGAACTGAGACCCCGACAGTGACGAACCGGTACCAGAAAAGTAAGTTTGGTTAGGTTAGAACTGCGACCCCTACAGAAACGAACCGCAGCTAGAAAATTAGGTAAGATTAGAATTGCGACTCAATATTAGGACAAAAAATATTATGGCATTTACATTATGGAAAATGTAAATATGGCAAAAGATCATTTTGACAAAAGTTGTAATGGATTTTGAAATTAGGACAAGATATTATAGATTCCAATATAGACTCCTTCAAATCGAGGGTGAATGGGCATTTGTTGGACAAGCGTGCTCCATCTTAGTCCAATCTTCGCTTACCATGACCCTGGGGTAGCGAGAGGAGCATTTGCTCGAAGCGCCAGGATGGCAAAGGGCACTTTGCAGTTTCCAGTGCAGATTAAAATGTAGATGGTGCCATTTGGCACCTTTTGAAAAGCAACACTGCGCGTTTAAAATCAGCGCCACGTTTTGCCGGAGCGTTATGCTGGCTGAGTGAGCTCTGTTTATGATGTTTTATGGCGTTACATATATGTATTGTGGCGAGTTGTCGTTCATTGTGGCGTTCTAAGGGGGAGGCCTTTGTCCAGCAGTGGACGTCTTCGGGCTGATGATGATGATGACAGATGTATTTTCATTCTTTACTACTTTCCATTTGAGGGGTGCGGAAGCGGTGCAGACAATCTTGCTCTAATTTTGATCAAGACCTGTAGCTGGCGCTACCATTGATTAACTATACAATCTACTACTACGCGTATACTATCCTATGTATATTATCTTTCTCGGGATCCAGAAACTATCGCCATATCAAATTTGAGCACGATTGGTTGTGTATTGAAAGCATAAACAGATAGAAAGTCATTTTCACATTTTATAATTTTATTTTAGTAGGGAAGATAAACACCCTAACCTCTTTATACCCATTTTTTCTGTTAGTATTTATATTAGATCGTCGTGTCTTCAAATCGAGGTAAAAAGATCTATAATCTATTCGCTTAACCCTTTTTTGCCCAGGCTATTCTGTTTCAGTTCGTAACTTAAACCACCAGCGCGAAACCAACGGATTTGTTTACAGACAATACCGCTCATTGGCCGCCTGTATAACAAACATGACCCACCTACGGTCCAACGTTGGGCCAATGCGCCAACATTATGGTTTTCAAGAATCTCCGCCAGATTCAAGGTATATTTACCTAAGCTGCTATGCTACTACTAACTATGACTGGACTCTAGGAGATAGAGAAAAAATACGAATGAAATATGTAGTTAAATGTTGAAGACCAGATAGCCAAGTGGTTAGAGAATCAAACGATGAAGCTTTAGGTTCCGGGTTAGATGTGTTGCGATTAGTGTGTTTTTCATGAACCAATAGAAACGTTTCATTTACCTATCCTCGCACAGCACCGCTCTGATGGAAACAGCTGAGCGGAGACTAGGTAAATGAAGTGTTGTATTGGTTCACGAAAAACGCATTCCTCACAACGTCACAACATATCTTCGCACATCTCTGGTTGAACTCAGCCTTATCCGTTGCCTAGTAACGTAGTAACCGTGGTCTGCACCATGCCTGATTTTAAAATAGGTCTGCTAACGCTACGTCTTCCGGTTGCCACTCGAGGACTTCTCATCCACCGGATCAGTTCTTCGAGCGATGTGGCCCGCCCATTGCCACTTCATTATTGCATAATATTCTTCAAGCTTTGTTAGTATATTACCTGAATAATACACGTCATTTTCCTTTGATTCAGCTACCTTAGCTTTAGTCTCCAATAACTTGTTTGGAGATGTTTCCAAAACCTTTGATGCACATTTTTACATCCGCGAGCACGGCGAATGTTGGCCCAGATATTGGTCACGTTGGCGTGTTGGCGGTTCTGTTTAACACACACGTAAACATCGGCTACTTCAAAGCAAGCTTCTAGAAGTAAGAGCTACCATTCTTGATCGATTACCTATAATTTTAGTACATTTGCTTCATTTTTGTTAGATATACCGTGAAAATACCGTGGAATACCAGGAATCGTACCTGGCAGAGGACTACACATTCCAGCCAGGGTGTGTTACTCTCAATACACACTAACATACTTAATTGTCACACGTAGGAAAATTAATAGACTGGAA
>NC_133481.1:19809789-19874311 GCF_025370935.1 Choristoneura fumiferana | reverse complement strand
CGTCTAAACATGCTAATACCTCGTCGAATATGAAGAAGAAACTTTGGTGTTGGAAGTGTCGATCAAGGGTCACGTCAAGAAAGACTGTACTCAACCAGATGATGGGTCGAAGACTAATCTGGTTTTGACCGCTCTCAGCACGGCTAAAGGTGATGATACCTCTGGATATAGATTCCGGAGCTACGAATCATATGTCAGGATGTCGTGACTGGTTCGAATCTTTCGAGACTCATCGACGAAGAGGTGTGTGTGGCTAATGGCAAAAAGCTAGTCGTAAGCGGCAAAGGTGACGTACATTTTACATCTAAGTTTAATGGTGAATTGTGGAACATAACTTTGAAAGACGTTTTGTTTATACCTGATCTTACTGTAAATTTGATATCTGTATCTAGTTTAACAGAAAAAGACTTTAAGCTTTCATTTACTGATAAAGCATGTAACATAATAAAATTGGTAAGGTAGTATTAATGCTAGGAAGATTGGGAGAGTTTACATACTTCTTACTGTTGGTAGAGCCAATCTGACTACTTCAGCTACTTCTAAGGACATGATGTTATGGCATCAACGATTAGGTCACTTAAATTTTGATAGCTTGGCGTCACTTAGGAAAGTTGCTAATGGTATTGATTTTCAGGTTACTACTCAGAAGGAAGTTTGTGAGGTGTGTCTTAAGGGTAAGCAATCGCGCACTCCCTTTGTGACTGATCCTAACAGCAGGTCGCTAAAGCACGGCTGGACCTCATTCACACTGATGTCATCGGGCCGATGCCGACGACTTCTCTTGGAGGAAAGCGTTACATCCTCACATTCCTAGACGACTACTCCAGGAAAGTGTTTGTCTTCCCCATTGCGAAGAAGAGTGATGTGTGTAAGTACACTATTGATTTTATTAAACTTGTTGAGAATCAGTGCAATGCGAAAGTTAAAGTTTTAAGATCAGATAATGGTACTGAATACGTTAATACCGAGTTGATGAACTTCCTAAAGAGGAAGGGGATCGTTCATCAGCTGACAGTACCATATAGTCCTCAGCAGAATGGATCTGCAGAGCGTTTCAACCGCTCATTGCTGGATAAAGTCCGTTGTCTACTGTTTAATGCCAATTTAGATGACAAAATGTGGGCAGAAGCTGCTAATACTGCAGCATTTCTTATTAACCGGTCGCCAAGTTCGAGACTGTCGGGTAAAATACCCGAAGAGGTTTGGAGTGGTAATAAGGTTAATCTTAAGAATTTGCGTGTCTTTGGTTGTGAGGCATTTGCACATATAAATGACTGCAAAAGAAAGAAGTTAGATCCCAAAAGTAAGAAACTAATCTTCTTAGGTTACTGTGAAAACGTAAAGGGATATCGTTTGTTCAATCCTGATGACAATAAGATCATTGTATCACGTGACGTGGTTTTCAATGAATCTGTGTTTCCAGGTAGGCGCTCTAATAGGATACAAAAACAAATGTTTGAACCTATTTTTCTTACAGGAGGTGGTGAAGAGGAGGATGTAAAAACTACGCCAGTCGAGGCGGAGCCGGAACGAGTTTCGATCGAGTCATTGGATTATCCTCTGGAGGCGGAGCGAGAACCGACTTCTATAGAATCACCAAATTATCCTGTTGAGGCGGAGTGCGAACATGAATACGTGCCTAGTGAAGATCATCTTGAAGAACCTCAGGATGTACAAGAGTCTTCTAGTCACCGATACAACCTACGTCCTCGTATACCGAAACCAACTTGTAACGTAACTAATGTTACTAATGTAAAAGAGCCCGTAGAGCCACGTACTGTCAAGGAAGCATTGAGTTGTGAAGATAAAGAGCTATGGCAGAAAGCCATGCAGGAAGAAATAGACTCTTTTATCTTACATGCAGCTTGGGAGCTTACGGATAAACCTGTTGACAAAAATGTAGTGAAAAACAAGTGGATTTTTACATTGAAGCGAGACTCTGACGGAAACATTACACGTTACAAGGCGAGATTGGTCGCGAAAGGCTTTACCCAAAAGTATGGTGAAGATTTTAACGAAACTTTTTCACCGGTCGTTCGTCACTGCTCTATAAGACTATTATTGGCTCTAGCTGTACAATTAGATCTAAAAATTGATCATTTAGATGTACAAACGGCGTTCCTAAATGGAGAGCTGCGCGAGGAGATTTACATGCAGCAGCCGGAAGGTTTCATGTGTCCTGGAAGCGAAAATAAAGTTTATAGATTACGAAAGGCTGTGTACGGGTTGAAGCAAGCGTCGCGTTCCTGGTATGAAAAGGTAAAAGATGTCCTACTTTCTTTGGGATACATACAGTGTAAACAAGAGGACTGTGTCTTCATCAGGAAGTCAGGTGAGTCGATTGTTTATATCGCTCTGTATGTAGATGATTTCTTCGTCTTTTATAACGATAATCGCTTGGCAGAGTCGCTAAAATCTTCTTTGTTACGGCATTTTAAGTTGAAAGACTTAGGACCGGTTAAAAACATGTTAGGTATCAAAGTAGAACGTGATGCAACTTCCATCAGACTTAGTCAAGAAAATCGGATTGACAAGTTGTTAGATCGTTTCGGCATGACTGACTGTAAGTCTGTAAAGTCTCCCATGATAACTAACATTAGTTCTAGTGAGAGTTCTTATGCTACGAATAACACTGTATCGAAATTTCCGTACCAAGAGTTGTTAGGTAGTTTAATGTATTTGTGCGTAACTACGCGACCTGACATTTCGTTTGCCGTGTCTTACTTAAGTCAGTTTAACAGTTGTTATACAGAATTCCATTGGATGCAAGCCAAACGAATTGTGAGGTATCTTAAAGGAACTAAGCAAAAAGCTTTAGTTTTTAAGAAATCCAATGTAAATCCTATCCTAGAGGGATATTCGGATGCAGACTGGGCTTCAGATGTAGATCGAAAGTCGTACACTGGGTTTGTATTCAAGTACGGTGGAAACTCGATATCTTGGGGTAGTTATAAACAGTCGTGCATTTCGTTGTCGTCCACCGAGGCGGAGTATATTAGCCTAAGTGAGGCTAGTAGGGAAGCGGTGTTCCTCCAAGCACTCTTGAGGGAGCTTTTAATGTTGCGTTGTTGTAAAATAGTGCTGTATTGTGACAATCAGTCTGCTATGCAGCTTGCTATTAACCACGTACATCACAAGAGGAGCAAACACATCGAAGTTCGATATCACTATGTTAGGGATATGATAGACCGCTTCAATGTTCAGATTTTGTACATTCCTACAGATGTGATGGTAGCTGATGTTTTTACCAAGCCTCTTGGTTGCACAAAACATCAACTATTTACGAGCCAACTTGGTGTGATATAGATTGCTGTACCAGTTCGTCAGAGCTGATGATGTCCACGTTATGGGGGGGTATTGAACGTACCTAACGCTGGCCATCAGTACAGTCTATGGGCTGTCGTATTTTTGTATAATGAACAGCCCTGTCACTGTCTCCTATGAGGTTTTCTCGGAGCTTTGTCATGTTTTGAATTTGCTTTTAATAAACTTATTTACATTATATTATTCGTAGTTTCCTGACCTTCTAATAGAGTAATATTCCGTAAACGGATGGTTTCTAAGAGATTTCTGTCTATCGGTGCCCCTACCCATTTGTTTACAAGTCCCGCAGCTTTGATAGCCCGCCGTTTGATCCTCGATTCATTTTTGTTTTCGTTCAATTCCGCTTTTTATTATCAATCCAACATGGAGGACACGTAAATACATCGGCGTATTTAATGGACGATCTGGCTTGTGTCAGTGTTGTTGTGGTAAAAAAAGTTGCAAAATTGTTAAACATTAGATGTTTCTTGAAACTATGTTTCTGAGAATCGATTTTCCTTCTTTAAATTTATACAGCATGGATACAGCATGGGCATAACAACTGAATTCATTGCTAACTGCTTACTGTGTTAAAAATAAAGTTGTGTTAAATACTTGTGAAGTATACATATCATTTAATAATATTGTAAATCTGTTTAAAAAAATACACCTCGTTGAGTTTCTTGCCGGATTCTTCTCAACAGAGGTTTTTCCGAACCGGTGGTAGATTTCTTTTTTGACATTCATAAGTGCTTGTTATAGCCTAAATTGAATAAAGATATTTTGACTTTGACTTTGAATGCATAAATCAACAGACTTATCCAATGCAATCATACGCATAACACACTATAGAAGAACACACACACACACACACACACACACACACACACACACACACACACACACACACAATAGAAGTATAACCTAACCCACAAAAAGTTGGAAAACCCCCGACTTTGTCACTCTAAAGTTCAATATCTCAAAAACGGCTGAATCGATTTTGATAAAACATGTTTAAAAACCATTGCATTGAAAGAATTACTTTCAAATAAAAAACCGCATTCAAATCGGTTCACCCGTTTAAGAGCTACGGCGCCACAGACACACACACATAGCGGTCAAACATATAACACCCCTCTTTTTGCATCGGCGGTTAACCCCTCTATTCGCGTCGGCGGTTAAAAAAATGTGGGGGAGATGATACGCATTATCCTCTATCAAAAAACAGTCAAGTACGTGTCGGCCCTCCCGTTGTAACTAATAATCAACTCGGACCACTAGTTTCGACAATCTGATTTATCTTGAAATCTAAACTCTTAACTAGGTACTCTATTTACACAGAGCTTCTATTCTCCCTCATAACTCTATCTCTTTCAGAACACATATCTCTCGCTCCATCCTCTAGGAAAAAACGCTTTGAGTACTCCAAAAAAAAATAGCATTTTTTTTCACCCCAACTTCATGTCAAGTGTCATCTCGGTTTTTTACTGTCTCTACGCAAACACAATGGCGGCTGTCCGTCCGTCCGTCACTTCTGCTCCGGTGCGCGTGCGCTTGTGTCTGACAAGGATCTACCGATCGATCTATGCGCACTGGGATCAAAAGGTTCGGTCAACATTCACACACCTGTTATATCATCTATAGTAATGGTGATCATAAAACGGTAAGTAAAAAAAAATACGTAAGTTACTTCGGACGGATTGCTCGTCTAAATTGTACAGTCACCTGCATATTATCAAATTTTTGCTCACAAATTTATGAACTGTCGAGTACAAAAATATCTGACACACCCTTCCCGGCCCTAGAAATAGAATCGTATCAGATATTTATGCTGGTGACTGTACCCTGACGATTTTTAGCAAAGTTTCATGAAAATCAATTGAAACTATCTCAAATTTGAACTTTGAAAATGTCGGGGATTTTCTCCTTCTCTACTTGAGTTAGTTAGATTATACAAATATCTGCCTAGACAGAGGGTTGAACTCGGGGCCTCAAGCTTGGTACTCACGTTTCCTAACCACTTAGGACATTATCCGGTCGTCTTAATCCAAAGCCGCAATAAGGCTTCTAAAATACCTCGACTGCCGATTATCATAATAATACGGTTCAGTACGAAGCCTTTGTTCGCCAATAGTGAATTCATTATAAATGTATTAAAACCATACAAAATAATACCGTTAGAGGATTAGTTTATACGTGTAACTTCTGCAAATGTCCTAGTGATTGACACTTTAATCGCAGATTAAAAAGGGTGGGGAGAGGCGAATTGCATATCCTTTACGGCCTTACTTATCCCACTAATATTTTAAATGTGTATTTCTGTCTGTCTGTAACATTTGGTATGAAGATAGCTTGATACCCTGGGAATGATATTATGATTGTTTTTATGCCGTAAAATTGCATTCCCGCGGGTGAACAATAAATCAATTTTCGTAGACGGTCCCAGTTTCGTATCGCGGGCAAAACGAAGACGTAGGGTAATTTGATGACTTTGGCACTAGGTTATCGTATAATCATGTCTCGAAGACTTGAATTTCCCGAGATATATGTAAGTAGCATGGTAGCCTACATTAAAAAATAAAAAAAACCTCTAATTTCAACACAAAAGTGGCTAAAACTTTGGAATAATATTGATAAACACGATAACACCAGAAAGGCGATCCATCAAAAGCCTCGTCGGAAATATTTGTACCTTAATACCAAGTAGGTACTTCCGTCTCTAATCAGTACCCGGTATCTGATACCTGGTATTTTTACCTGTTATGGATCACCTCACTACTGTTACGAATGCTAATTAAATTCTTGGAAAAATTCTTGCGGGTTTATAGTTTTTCGATAGAAGTTTGAATGTTATGAATACGAGTAGAACAATAGTTATTTAAAGTACAATCAACTGCATTAATATCTGCCACAGCGGAGCGTGCAAAAATATCTGACACGTCCTACCTGCCATAGAAATAGAATCTTATCAAATATTTATGGATGCTTTGTTGTGTCAGATATTGGTGCTGGTGACTGTAAGTACTTAGGTTAGTTTTCTTTAGATTGTGTTGCCGTTTTGTTTGTTTTTTTTTTTAAGTTCCGGACCTACACAATTACAATTCATACAACCTACATAAATTTATGTACCAAATCCGACAGCTGGAAGTTGATTTTTAAAAACACTTCTCACGAACTGGAAGACGAAGCGTTGACTTATGCGAATCATGCGATGTCGTCAACATAGCAGGAGTTACGCGGCAACCGGCGAATGCAAGTGGCGACTTGTTCATTGAGGCATTCCAATTCTTTGTTCAACAATGGACGTCTTCCGGCTAATGATGATAATGATGATGTATTTCCGTTAAATTAAGTGAAATTATGAAATGGGTAACACCTGGTCGTTTCTGGACTTTCATCATCGTCATCATGTTAGCCGAAAGACGTCCGCTGCTGGACATGGCCTCCCCCAAGGCTCTCCACTCAGACCGGTCTTGTGCTTTCCGCATCCAACGCGATTTCGCGATCTTAACCAGGTCATCGCTCCTTGTTGGAGGCCTACCGACAGCTCGTCTCCCGGTCTGGACTTTTTTCCCAAAATTTCAAAACCTAGACTTTCAACGATCCGAAAGAGGTTAATCTGTGACTCACATACGGACATAAATTATAATTGGTAGTGTGTTGGTAGTGAATAAAGTTCGCGGCGAGTTCATGAGTTACGTGCGCACCACAAATATGAAAATAAACATTATGTACGTAAATATCCAGAGAGCACTTCAAAGCGAAGTGCGATCCTCCGACCGGCGCAAAGCACGAGAGGCAGCGGAGATCTCAAAATGAAAAAAAACTGAGAAAACATTTATTCGTGACAACAATCTTCAGCAGTCTTCAAATGGGTCCCTTCGTAATTCATAATATCGTTAGTCCTATACTCAAATGCCAAGACACTTTTGCCATAATGGTCTTATGTTCTAATAATCATAAGCCATAATATCACATTTCCTAATATTCTAAATCCCTAATATGTATATCCCTAATATAGACATAAAACATACGAGTAATAATATTAAAATCCATAATATTTAATGCATAATAGAGCACTTGTTGGCAAAAAGCGACTTGCGTGCCAGGTTAGAACTGAGACCCCGACAGTGACGAACCGGTACCAGAAAAGTAAGTTTGGTTAGGTTAGAACTGCGACCCCTACAGAAACGAACCGTAGCCTGAAAAGTAGGTTAGGTTAGAACTGCGACCCCCAACAGAAACGAACCGCAGCTAGAAAAGTAGGTTAGGTTAGAATTGCGACTCAATATTAGGACAAAAAATATTATGGCATTTACATTATGGAAAATGTAATTATGGCAAAAGATCATTATAACAAAAGTTGTTAAGGATTTTGAAATTAGTGCAAATTAGCATTAGGATATTCAATATTAGGACAAAAAATATTATGGCATTTACATTATGGCAAACGTTATTATAGCAAAAGATCATTATGACAAAAGTTGTTATGGATTTTGAAATTAGGTCCAGATATTATGGATTCCAATATAGACTCCTTCAAATCGAGGGTGAATGGGCATTTGTTGGACAAGCGTGCTCCATCTTAGTCCAATCTTCGCTTACCATGACCCTGGGGTAGCGAGAGGAGCATTTGCTTGAAGCGCCAGATGGCAAAGGGCACTTTGCAGTTTCCAGTGCAGATTAAAATGTAGATGGTGCCATTTGGCACCTTTTGAAAAGCAACACTGCGCGTTTAAAATCAGCGCCACGTTTTGCCGGGGCGTTATGCTGGCTGAGTGAGCTCTGTTTATGATGTTTTATGGCGTTACATAGATGTATTGTGGCGAGTTGTCGTTCATTGTGGCGTTCTAAGGGGGAGGCCTTTGTCCAGCAGTGGACGTCTTCGGGCTGATGATGATGATGACAGATGTATTTTCATTCTTTACTACTTTCCATTTGAGGGGTGCGGAAGCAGTGCAGACAATCTTGCTCTAATTTTGATCAAGACCTGTAGCTGGCGCTACCATTGATTAACTATACAATCTACTACTACGCGTATACTATCCTATGTATATTATCTTTCTCGGGGTCCAGAAACTACCGCCATATCAAATTTGAGCACGATTGGTTGTGTATTGAAAGCATAAACAGATAGAAAGTCATTTTCACATTTTATAATTTTATTTTAGTAGGGAAGATAAACACCCTAACCTCTTTATACCCATTTTTTCTGTTAGTATTTATATTAGATCGTCGTGTCGTCAAATCGAGGTAAAAAGATCTATAATCTATTCGCTTAACCCTTTTTTGCCCAGGCTATTCTGTTTCAGTTCGTAACTTAAACCACCAGCGCGAAACCAACGGATTTGTTTACAGACAATACCGCTCATTGGCCGCCTGTATAACAAACATGACCCACCTACGGGCCAACGTTGGGCCAATGCGCCAACATTATGGTTTTCAGGAATCTCCGCCAGATTCAAGGTATATTTACCTAAGCTGCTATGACTGGACTCTAGGAGATAGAGAAAAAATACGAATGAAATATGTAGTTAAATGTTGAAGACCAGATAGCCAAGTGGTTAGAGAATCAAACGATGAAGCTTTAGGTTCCGGGTTAGATGTGTTGCGATTAGTGTGTTTTTCATGAACCAATAGAAACGTTTCATTTACCTATCCTCGCACAGCACCGCTCTGTTGGAAACAGCTGAGCGGAGACTAGGTAAATGAAGTGTTTGTATTGGTTCACGAAAAACGCATTCCTCACAACGTCACAACATATCTTCGCACATCTCTGGTTGAACTCAGCCTTATCCGTTGCCTAGTAACGTAGTAACCGTGGTCTGCACCATGCCTGATTTTAAAATAGGTCTGCTAACGCTACGTCTTCCGGTTGCCACTCGAGGACTTCTCATCCACCGGATCAGTTCTTCGAGCGATGTGGCCCGCCCATTGCCACTTCATTATTGCATAATATTCTTCAAGCTTTGTTAGTATATTACCTGAATAATACACGTCATTTTCCTTTGATTCAGCTACCTTAGCTTTAGTCTCCAATAACTTGTTTGGAGATGTTTTCAAAACCTTTGATGCACATTTTTACATCCGCGAGCACGGCGAATGTTGGCCCAGATATTGGTCACGTTGGCGTGTTGGCGGTTCTGTTTAACACACGCGTAAACATCGGCTACTTCAAAGCAAGCTTCTAGAAGTAAGAGCTACCATTCTTGATCGATTACCTATAATTTTGTTAAATTTGTTTCATTTTTGTTAGATATACCGTGAAAATACCGTGGAATCCCAGAAATCGTACCTGGCAGAGGACTACATTCCAGGTTGTGTTACTCTCCATACACACCAACATACTTAATTGTCACACGTAGGAAAATTAATAGAGTGGAATCTGATTATCCTAATTTTACATTGAATTATGTACATATAAGTAATTACCTACACTAGCAACTCACCCGGCGTCGAATGGGTGCAACTTGACAAAAAAATCAAGAAGCTACAGTGAAAGACTTCACATTTTTCACCCCTCATTCGTAAAACTATACCCACACAAAACCAGAGTGCATCGATATTTAGTATACAAACCTTCCATAAAACTGTATCTCTAATTGATGGTGAAGGCCGCATTCAGTTCTATTATGAAGTTTAAAGACATACATACAGACAGACGACGGGAAGAGATTTTGTATTAAAGATGAACGGTTTAATTTCCTCGCAATTGAAGTAAAAAGAGATTAACGCAGAACATACGATAGTTTTAACCCGAAAAATTGCATAGTTCCCGCGGGACAAACAAACTTCGCAAATTATATCGCGGGCAACAGCTGGAACAAAAAACAAACAAGAAAAAAAACTAAACAAGATGTTTTTTGTTAACGTCAAAACGATCAAGACCTGTCGTTTAGAACGACGCACGCGCAACTCTTTGATCTTTTAAATCAAGCGCTATTTAACCACTAATACTTATTTTACCAAACTAAAACAAACAAACACACAAACTAAAGAAAACTTTAAGACCGCCACCTAAAATTCAAAACTGTTTGACAGACTGTTTTTTTTTTACTTCATTAGGAATTAACACGTACCCAATCAAAATTTTGATACTTTTAAATTCAATCCTATGGATGATTCTTTAAAGTCTGTTTTGGAATGTCAAGTCCATTGCAACATAAGTTTATATGGAGCTGTCAAGGCGTGAGGAGTAGCAGATAAACAAATGCACGTGGCTTTGCTTGCGGTTACTAACTTACCTACAATGACATATGCGGAGTCAACAAACTGCCGTAAAAAATGGCGAAATGTTGTTTATGATCTCACAGATAGACGACTGGATTCACCGGATAACAGTGGACTACAAAGCTTGAATTCCCCGGGTTCGATCCCCGGTCGGGGACAGGCACTTTTTTACAAACTTTTATTTAGTTTCACCTGTCCCGTTGTCTGTCTGTCTGTCTGTATGTCGGTCTGTTTGTCTGTCTGTCTGTAGTCAAATCTTGCAAGTTAAATTTGATCAACTTCCAGTAGTCAGATTGACTTGAAATTTGGAATACTTATGTAAATCGCGTGACAATACAATAATCTAGTAGTGACATCCTGGTAGTCCAGCCAGGATTGTCTCCGCAGGACGGAACTCTGAAACGGTTAATAGCATCGACTTGAAATTTGGTATGCAAATGTAGTTTGGGTGACAATGCAAGTACAGTCAGCAAAAAAGCTTGTATTAAAAATGTTTTTTATGGTTAGGTTATTTTTATATAAAACTGACCAGTGATTGACTCCTATCTCACTTAATGAAAAGTGCAGAAGAAGCCAAAGATTTTATGTCACTGGTTCAGTAACTATCAGTAACTATATAAATTCAGTCTAGCCTTCAAGAGCCCTAGGTTGTATTTGTATTTATCCGGAAAACCAGGCGATGGGAGCGAATTATGCATTAAAACTACCAACCGGTCTCAAGTTTTGGGGATTTAATTTGGGGATGTCGCAGGGAAAAGGCCAAAACAGAGATTTTAAACAAAATCTTTGAGAGATATGACCAAATCACGCAGTATGTTAAAAGGGCTAATCCATTTTGTCATTTGCCTAGAAAAAATCTGTCATTTGAACCCATCCCCGAATCTGGGTGCCCCTTATTTCGCATAATATTAATTGTCCTAATATGAATTCGCATAACAGCGAACTTGCATAATTATGAAGAAGCATAACACTTATTTAGCATAATAATGAATACCTACGCATAATTGAAATATGCATAACATTTAACTGTTATAAAATGAATTCGCATAATTTTATGAAGCAATTGAATTAGCTTGGATAGGGCAAAACCGACTCAGTTAGGTTAGGTTCAGAAGCCTAACCTAACTGAGTCGGCCTTCGATGTTAGGTATTGTTTTTGTTATAGCCCAATAATATATATTTTTACATAGTAGTTCACGTATACAATAATCATTTTATGTTAATACTGTTTAATACTTATGCAAAGTAATGTTATGCTAATTAAATTTAAGCCGACTTATCGTTATGCCAATCCACATTATGCTTATTTACATTATGCGTATTTACATTATGCGTATTCAGTTATGCGAATTAATAATTATGTTAAATAACGTTATACCAATTTAGATTAGGACAATTAATTTATGTGAATTAATATGTATAGACCCCCAAATCTATTTAATAAAGAGATGCAGCCTCGTTTTTTTTTTTCATTTCACCAGATTCGTTTAGTGATTTGATAAATTCCCTGAAACACGTCAGTGAGTTGATGAAACGAACTCGCATCATTAAATAACACATACTTAAATAATGTTGTAGATCCGTATTGAAAATTTACCGCGTTGAGTTTCTCGCCGAATTCGTCTCAATAGAGGTTTTCCCAAACACTTGTGTGGTAGATTTGACATTCATAAGTGCTTCTTAGAACTTATTCAAAACTAATAAAGATTTGACTTTGACCACGGTTTCAAATTACAAAGTTACAAAGAAATAAAAATTGATTGTTTAATATAATAAAAGCATGAGCAATACAAATAATCTAATAGAATGTGGTCAATTGAGTGAGGGACAATTTGTATTTATCTTCCCGCATCGTTTTGTTAGTTTACTGGATTGTCTCGTTTTATTTGTAACGTTTTGATGAAACTAATGCTCGGTTATGACTATAAGGGAACATTGACGCTCATTCACATTATAAAAAGAGGTTATATACAATGTAGTATATAAATAACTGAAAATCAGAAAGTAGTTTCCTCAGAATCGAGAGTAGAATCGATTACATTGTGTTTTTAAATCCCTTTTTTATTGTGCCCAGTCTAAATGTTACGAATGCATACGCTGAAGAAATGTTTTAGCGAGGTACTTGTACCATAATTTATTCTGTGGCGAGGTTGCATACTCTTTAGGTAAGTATATACTGGCTGTTTTGCTGTCAGTTTGATTTTCTTCTGAAAACGGCGAAGCAAAGGCGAAGCACAATCATGTAGCACAATTGACAATTAAAAATTACGTAGGGATGAAGTTTAATCAAATTACTAACTAAGCAAAACTATTTTTAAATAATTAAGGTATTCGAAAATAAATGCAATCAACTAACTTAAAATGACGAAAGTCGAAATATTTCTGGTGTGTATGAAGTTTTCAGTTATTTATTTAATGAACAACTTGTATGTTAGAGTTCTAGCCTACTGGGATAGTTTTTTCATTTTAGTTTTTAAATATTTTTTTAAGGCAGTTGAGTTTTTAAATTGATCTTCTACTGAATGTTTAGCTGTAGAAATGACGTCTATTATATTTTCTTCTTATTTATACTTACGCACCCTCATTCAATAAAGGCGATAGCAACATTTATGTCAGAAAGTCTCAAGTTCTAACAGGGACATTGTAGTGATTTGATGCGATGCGGGACTCTTGTGTTTACTGGATTGTTGAGTTTATTACGATCATTACCAACCATTTGTAATTTCACATGGAATTGGCTGCAATTGAATGTGTTTAAATCGTTTTCGGAATGTAAGATCAAGTGAGAGTAGGGGAACCACCAGTAAACATTTAGATCTAGAAGTTTTAGAGATTGGATAATATATCGAAGAATGTTAAGATAAGATAAGATAAGACTTTATTTTTCATAGCACAGACACACAAAAACAGAAAAACATATACATCAACGTACACATAACAGATCGTTGAAAAAATAAATGGAAGAAAACAAGTAAAACTGTTGGATAAAACTCTGTGGAATAAATAAGAAGGCGAAGAAAAATAATAATAGTGTTATATAAAGGATAGGTATACCTATATGTTGGGTATAAAGCTTAATGGTTACTTGACCTGAAATGTATATTTCAGAACTAAATTATTGTTATTATTATTTTAAAATTTATGACGGTGGAAGCATTTTACACTTCCACTGAACGTAGATATAGTTTACATATTTTATAGTTAGTGTTTAGTATTGTAACTAAGGGACCCCATACATCCCTGTATTTTTATTATTATTATTTTTTGTATTTTTTTTTCTTTAATTGTATAATATAGTTTTTAAGTACCTATTTTATTTGTAATTATATTATTATGAAAAAATGACTTTCTGCCAAGTTTCTTGCGGCGCATTCTTCTTGGCAATGATGGTCTTTCCGAAAGCGCTGGTAGTTTAAAAAAATGACGTGTAAAAGTGTAAAGTTTGAATTTGAATTTGAATATATTAATTCGATTAGTGGCGTACCACTTGGTTACTCCTCTAACCCGACGTCTCGATACTAACGCCATCTAGCGAGACTTCTGTCAAACCCTCACTTCCTCTGCGTGGACGGAATTAGTGGTGCGTGCGCGCCGCCTAATTGCTATAATTGCATTAAGCAGGATGGTGCATACAATTGGAAACTGGCCACCGGCAGAGACGTAAGTATGAGACAGTAATATTTGAATTTGTGTCATACTAGGTTATGATCGCGATTAATCTGTCATCTCTCAGGATAACAGGATCAAAGGAATTTGGGCACAAATTTGTGCCTCTGGGAGAGGACAGGTTAAGACTGAATAGAATTAGTGAAGAATGATGTCTTCCGGCTGGTGATGATGATGAAACTTTTGTTGGAGAACAAAGTCAAGTCAACCAATAGAAACGCTTCACACTCGCTCGCACAGCACATCGGCGGTCGAGAACGTTGGAGAGTAGTAATGGTTTTCTTTCTTCGCAAAACCTCGCACATCTCTGGTGGAAACGGTGCTTTAGAAGAGAGTGTAATAGTGTAGTTTTTTTTTCTCCACTTTATGATAATGACTGCCCAGAGCTTTGTTAAATTTTTGACCAGGTCAAATTATTGTATTGTATTGCAAAACTCTTCATTGTACATAAAAACACATGAAAATAACAGAACACAGGATAATAAGATGTACAAAGGCGAACTTATCCCTTAAAGGGATCTCTTCCAGTTCCAATTATTTTGTTCCATTGTTATTTACTCGTAATATTTTTTATTTCATTCCAACTACTTCGGCTTCATTATAATTACAAATAATCAATTTGATCACACAAATAATTTTCTGGAATCTACGCGAGTACAGCTGGCTCACACTCTGAAGTGCTCATTCGTGGACCTTATCATAAAGCACGATCATAAAGTGACGAAACTAAGGTTAAGTAGGTCTGTTAAGAGTGCTTGCGTCTGTACCTGCATGAGTGGTGTAATAATACTTCTAATCAGACTGCAAATATTATGATACCAGTTTATTGGGAAAAAATATTAGTCACCCAATAATGTCACCTTTATCATGATAGCCAAAATATTTACTTTATCACACGTACTTACATAACATTGGAACAGGAATCACGATACGGTATACTCGCAACGTTAATATTATTATGTACACTTAAATTAGTTTGATGTCGTTCGGGACACGAAATAAAATATCGGTTTTCTTTTTCTTTTTCATTTAAATCTTCAGGAAAACGAAGAAAACCGGCGAGACCCGAGTGTCATTACCATTCTGATTACTGTTTTTAATAAACTTCAAAATATCTACATATAAAATATATTAAAAATAATAAATATATGTGCAATGACACTATTGTAAAAATAACGTAAAGACTATACAAGGTCTTGACTATATAACTCAAAACCTGAAAGTATGTATGAGGAGGATCGATTATAGACTATACTTAAAACCAGAGACCGCGTTGCCTAACGCTTCTGACCTTCGCGATCCCAATCAAATGACAGTTTTTGTATGGGAAATCTGTCATTTGATTGCGATCGCGAGCGTCAGAAATGTTAGCAAATACGGCGTCAGGTTGCGTTTTTTTTATTCCCACTTTTACTGTACCCAATCTTAAAGTTTACAAATGCAACGTGCTAATTAAATATTTTAGCGAAGTTGTATATTAAGAGAATTTAATACTGGTCGTTTCCTGCCATTTTTGTTTTCTTCAAAAAACTGCGAAGTGCCGCAACTGACATGTACTCGTATGTACAGTCGAGCAACTGAATTGCGTACCAGGGTGGGAAATTTCATAATCAATTTTGCTATGATTTCTTTGGATTCTACCCTAGTACCTACCTACGCGATGACTGTACAAATTAAGAATGTAAAAGTAGAAATCAAGTAGAATTATGATGTCCACCGAGTAAAACGTATACCTATATCGTATAACCGCGTCCCTTATGTTGGCTGACGTCGGTCCAACATAGAGCGCAACATAAGCAATGTTATGACATCAAAAAACTTACAATTACGCATCAAATCAAAGTTTCTCATGGACACAAAGCCACCAAGCACAAAGATCTAATATTTTGAATGCTGCTCAATTGCGGTACAAAGATGCGTAATGCGTTTATGCATTGTGCAGAGGTCGAGTCCAATTGTCGGCAATGCGCCCGTATGTGCCGACTGCCGACAGCCACGCCGGTACTGGCCGGACAATGGGTTTGTTGAACAGCTTTCGTCTTGAGTCATTTCCAGAGTTTCGTATCCATAAGGGTGACAAACGAAACCCTATGCCAATCTCATTTACTATGCAACTGTCTAATTACCATTTTACTTATTTTCCTGCGGTAGCGACATGGTAATTATAATTAGACTAAGCACACAGATCTGGAAAATGGACGGCCATTCTCATTCTTCTGTGCGCTCAAGAACTACCGTGTCACTAGTGTGGAAAAAGTGGCATGGTAATTAGATTGGTACACAGATGAATGAGAATTGCCTATGTCATAACTGTTACAACACCCGAGACTTATCACGTATAGCGGAAAGAGTAATAACGGTTCCTACCTAACCTACGGTTTGAGTGAATTATAAACATCTCGCTTAAAATGGCGCATTTTATGCAATTATTGTACAATATACTACACAAGAGTGACTCGTTATTTGATACATACATAGGTAACCTTTTTTTGTTATATTTATTAAGTGAAAGTTTTATTTTTAAAGCTTATTTAAATACGTTCATTTTCCTAACAAACACGATTTAACAAAAACTTCTACAAAACCTATCGCAGGCGCTAATGTCATTGAATAAAAACTACATCAATAAATCCGAGACCAGCCATTTCTCATAGAAGCTGTCAGTAGATCTAATTTTCCAAAGCGTTTTAAAATAAAAAGATTAATACTGATTTATAAGACAAGCACGAAACTGATTGTTATTAATTGAAAACATAAGAGTGATCGCCGGCGACCTCTGCACTGTGACATCGTAAACTACTCCCACTGTGGGGACACAGATACTGGCCGGGCTAATAAAGGGGTAATATGATTATGGGGGTTAAGATAGTGGTCTAGTTCAGTCGAAGAATTTGATTTGAAAGTCACTATAGAAAGGAACTCTTACTTACTCTTCTTCACTAAAATTATGACGACCGTAGTTATAGCTAAATGTTTAGAGAACCTGACAGTGAAGCTTGAGGTCCCGGGTTCGATCTCCGGTCGGGGCAGATATTTGTATGAATACGAATGTTTATTCTCGGTCTTAGACGTTTACTAAATATATATTTAAGTATGCAATTATCTATATAAGTATATCTTTCCGTTGCCTAGTACCCATTACTTCTACTGATGTGCCAAAGGAAACTTTACAAAATTGCGGAATTTTTCATTATGATTATGAAAATATCGGAAACTTCTCATAATTTTGTACGGCGATTGAAACTTTCCGTTTCTTAAATTTAAATTTCCAGAAATTTCCGAGAACTTTGCTTAATTTGGGATTAGGACTAGGTCGATCGGTGTTAATTGTCCCCAAGAAGAACTTCTCGCCAACTAAGTGAAAACTACTCTCTTCTTTTGCAGCCTTTGCCCTGCCTTTGATCCAAAATAGACTCCTTTCTTCCAGCTTTTTGTTTCTACACTTATGTTTTTAAAACAGATGGATTTTGGATAGATAAACAAGTGGTAATCCATTTATCTGATTCGAGAGGGTGCGGACATGCGCGGACGTCGGCAATCGGTCGGCGTGGTCGGCCATCATAATTGCTGGCCGGGCATGCGGGTTGCTGCGCGGGCGCAGAACATTTAACCATAATAACCACTGAAAATAATTGTATTTTTTTATTTTATTGATAAAGGGAAACAAACAGCAAGAATGAAACTTATGAATATTTAAATTTAGATAATACAAAAGCCAAAACAGTTTCCGCTAGGTACTGAATTCGTATAGTTATTTATTTATTATAATAAAACACATGCATAGCTTATAGTTGCTCAGGCTAGACTTATTTATGTAATTACCAGAAAAATTAAATTACTAAAATGGTTTCAGGTAAACATTTAAGGGGCATCGTAGACGTAAGTAGACATTGACGATAAAAATGACGATAAAAATGCGGGTAGTTGTACGCCGGTGTTAGTTTCGTCGGGCAGTCGCGCGAGCAGAGCGGTGGCGCGTAGTGTGCGTGTTGCGGCAGCCGCCGAGTCGCGTGCTCCTGAGAAGAAGGGCCACGAAATAGCCCGAAACATGTCGAGCTAAACTCGATTTAAGACGTGAGTTATCCGGTACAATATCATTTAATATAATGAGTCTCACGGTAGTTTCATGTTCAAAACGTAAGTACCTATTAAAGTTGAATACTCTCCTGTACGCCTACGTCTTACTTTCATAATAGAGCCAGCCCCAAAAGAAAATGGCAGGATGAGCTAAATGCTAACAAAAGATTATGCAAAACGTCAAGTGCGAGTCGAACTCGCTCATCGAGGGATCCATACTTTGTAGTAGTTTGTAGGTATATTAAAATATACGCTATAAACGCCTTATCAGCAAAGCCCTGTTTCTAAGCAAAATATACGAGTGAGTGTCACTGGTTAGTTGGGACTCAATTAATTTTCAACATTTTTATTACTCATTGTAGTGGCAATTGTGTATATAATTTCAGCTATCTTTTAACGGTTATGTAATGATAATAAAATAAGGTTTAGGATATGGAAGCCTAAAAAGTGAAAAAAGGAAAGACTTTTGCCGAATGGGTTCGCAGTGGCTGAAATCTCCATGGAAAAAAAACTTAAAATCCTTTCTAAAGTTCGTCGATACATCACTGTGGGACAGCGCTTTAGCCCATACAGAGCCTATGTAGGTATACTATACACGTATATACAAAATAACAGACGGGTGCAGAATTTTACAGTAAAATTTAAATCTTTCTGCAGTCTCTCAGCTACTTACCCAACAATGTTTTCATAAACTATCTCACCCCAAAGTTACCGACCCCTGTCCAGTGAGGGCTGTGAACGTGAACTCGGGTGCTAATCGCTTAGTTTCAAAATCGCCCAATTATACAAACCGCTAACTCACGCCACTAATTAACGATGTGAACACAAATGCACTTTCATTTGGAGCCCGAAGTTTGGAGAAGTGTTGTGTACACAAAGTGTCGTGTGTTTGCACGACAGTCAAGTTTTCTGTTCTTTGCGCGGCCGAGACGCCCACCGCATAGTGGCTACCTGTCAAGACAAGCAATGAATAGAGAAAGCGCTCGCCGCACAGCTGGTTATGTACAGTTGTAGCCGGATCATTGGGAAAATTGTTGACATTATGAACTTATCGCTGCCACAGAGCCAAGTACCAACGTGAAATACAGACCTTGGTTCATCATAATCATATCAGATGGACAGAGAACTGTTGGACATAGATGTTCCCCAAAAATCTCATATCAGTTTTTGCCTTTTAAAGTCTCTGTCTCTATTCAATACACCGTATCATACCATGATCATAATAGGAACGTATAAGGCACAGAATTTAACGCGACACGGACTACACCATGTCAACGACGTGTCATACCCACAAAAAGTGAATCGGCACCGTTTTTGACGCTCCGTGCATGACACGCGACGGCGACGGTTGGTTAAGAAACGTGCTAGTGGGCATAGACTCATACTTTTCAATACAAAGAATATATTTTTGCCTGAAACCTTCCTACTATGGTCATGGTAACGATGTAATGGGTAGAGACCTTAAATGGCTGCGGGCGGGCACATTGCTGTGAATGATGGACATTGGGTTTTAGGGTTCTGGAGTGGCGACCGCGTATTGGAAAGTGAAATGCTGGAAGACCTATAGACGACCATCTGGTAAAGATCACGGGAAACCATTAGCACGGACAGCACACAATCGATTGTCGTAGAGGTCTTGTTTAAAAGATTTTGAAATCTTCAAATTTGAGAAGGCTCCCTTAGGAATATTCCCTAAGATATCGTCTATGTAAACGGCCCATTCATGACAATATCTTCTGCCTATACACATCCCATTGCTGAACACGACACAGGCCTTTTAGATTGAGAGAGATTCGACTCTAGTTCGCTTACTCAGTATGAATTAGGAACTACTCACGCACCATGAATTTCTCGCGCAGGTCGCAGGTTTCATCTGAAAAGCTCATAACAAATTCCAAGCATAAGTTAGCATATAAATTCTGAAAAACTCTCAGTGGTTGGAATGGAATCTAAGACTTGCTTGAGAGGCCATAGGTCAAGGCATGTGACTACCACGCCATTCATGACATATTTACGTGCATGTACAACTAAGTGGCTGCGCGGGCGGCGGTGTCAGACCAGTACCCGGTTATTAAATTAGATTGTGACCCCCGGCGAGGTTAACTCAAGTAATTGCCCCTTTGTCCAGCGTCTGCGCAGGGTAATACTCCAATAACTGTATATTGGACCAATTGCTCTACATACATAATAGGACAGTGTTTTCATAAACCACTCATGGATAAATGAATACAGGTAGCTATTGATCTTAACTTATTCCACGATTATCTATACCTGTTATACTCAACCTGCGCCCGCTTATGATTGATAATTTTCAACCAAGTGGCGTGTGTTAATCAAAATATCATAGTCTCTTCTTATTTCATAGTCTTATTATTTAATTTGAAACTTTCGCTCGTTATTGTCGTGGTTTAAAAATTTGCAAACCATTTTACGACCACTTCCTGGTATTCGAATGAGCTAAAATTTGGTATATCTACTGATCCGGTGACAATACATTAATCTGGTAGTGAAATTCTTGTCGTTCAGCCAGGCTCGTCTTTGCAGGACGGAACTGTTTAACGTTTAATGACATCGATTTGAATCTTAGTGTATACTTAGTACTTAATATATATTTAGGTACCTATTTTTGTTAAATTCTGTCAATCTCTGCTCGGAGGAAGAGTTTTCCTTTAAAATTTCTACGTCCAAATAACTTGAACTAATGTAGTACTTCGGACCTTGCTCACGTCAAATTTACTAACAAAAATCACATTGTTTATAAGTTTTCCATTTAGAAAACATCACGCTTTCAATTCCAAGTGTTTATCAAACATTCCGAGTGGATATGAGCTCTGATGTACCGCAACAGCAACATTAACACAGCCGCTTTGTTTTTATACCAAAATAGATTGGATTACTTTAAGTTTCGGTGTCGGTTTTAGAAATAATAGAGTTACTATTTAAACGCGGATATTTTTATTCTTTATTTAAAAGCGATTTTGCTCGTTCTTTATTATCCGGACAGCTGAGGAGTGGAATGCTCTGTCCTCGTCTGTGTTGCCTGATCGCTAAAATCTGACCGTCTTGGGCAAGCGTCCTCCATTTTGGTCCACACCTTCACTTACCTTATATTTTAAACCTACAAAGTTAAATAAGTACTTACCTAGTAGTCTAAAACTAAAGTAAGTAATAAGTGCAATTTACTCATAGTTATCCCTAATCTTATTAAGAAAAGTTGTTTCTATTAATGTTGACTTTTTTTGTTTTCTTTTTGTTGTTGTTTTTTTAGTTTATTTTAATTTGTGTCTGGATACCTGTAAGTGGTCCCAAAGTGGCTTAAATTTTATGGTATGTTAATTTGAGTGCTAGAATTAAGTGTTGTGTTCATAATATGCTGTAATATACATGTCATGTTTATTTATTTATTTATATATTCTAACAAAAAATCACAGCATTACAGTAAACACCAATGCGTTGTAAAATTCAAATTATACAAACAAAAAGACATAAAATACATTAAAAAAACTATGAATAGATATATGTAGATAATATGTATTTAAGAGAGAAGAAAATTATTTAAGAATATAAACTTCTTGAAAATACAATCATATACCTAAGAGCTAAATACTACAATAAACTGTAAATTGTTATGGAAATAATTATACTGCATACCAACAGCCGCGATTGTGGTCAAACATTGGTGGCACATCTCAGAGGGGCTACTACGAAACTCGAAAATCGAAATTGGTTTTTTGGAATCTTTTTGTATTTTTTATTTCAATGCCAAATTTTTACTTTTACGGTCATCCCGTAAAAACTATGCCTATGCCTATGTATGGAATGCCGAAAGTTTCTCGATGAGGGCTACGGCATAGATGTCGCTAGCGTCACTGCTTAAGTGGCTAAATAAGAAACAAACAAGCTGAGATATGAGCTGCATAGGGGAAATTCGTGTCGGTACCGTTGACCATCAGTGGTGTAGCGGTATAGCACGCGGTACGGAATACCGAGGACCTGGGTTCGATTCCCAGTGATGGTCTTATTTTTCTGGTTTTTCTGTGCATCTATATTTCAGTTTGTATTTTCAATTTATACCGTAGGCGACAGGCTAGCAACCTGTCACTATTGTACCGTTTTTGTCAATCTTTAAACCTAAAATTGCTAAAAGTGGCTCCGAAGCGGTAACGTTTCGTGTGCTCTGCCTACCATTTGGGAATACAGGCGTGATGTTTGTGTGTTGTGTGTGTGATTTCAAATATCGGT
Source organism: Choristoneura fumiferana (assembly GCF_025370935.1). Classification (NCBI taxonomy): domain Eukaryota; kingdom Metazoa; phylum Arthropoda; class Insecta; order Lepidoptera; family Tortricidae; genus Choristoneura; species Choristoneura fumiferana. The sequence continues at coordinate 19,851,793 of NC_133481.1, read as the reverse complement.
CCCCTAGTGTTGGGTACCTGTTGGCGTGGCCGGGAGGTGTTGAACTCTTTCAGCGCTGCGCTGCGCCGGCGCACATCACTCGGATCAAAGGGCGGGAAGCGCGGCTGCGCTAGGGCGTGATCACCGTGTCTACAACGCGGCATTATAATTTTTTAAGTTTCTTTTTTTATTCGACTGGATGGCAAACGAGCAAGTGGGTCTCCTGATGGTAAGAAATCACCACCGCCCATAGCAACACCAGGCAGGGGGATTGCAGATGCGTTACCAACCTACAGGCCTAAGATAGGATACCTCAAGTGCCAGTAATTTCACCAGACAACAGTGCAAGCACTACTGTTTCACGGCAGGATTAGCGAGCAAGATGGTGGTAGCAATCCGGGCGGACCTTGCACAAGGTCCTACCACCTGTTTCGTTCAAGTTTGGTTGAAGATAATTTACATTTTTAACCGCCGCCGCAAAAAGAGGGGTGTTATAAGTTTTACCGCTATGTGTCTGTGTGTCTGTGGCACCGTAGCTCTTAAACGGGTGGACCGATTTGAATGCGGTTTGATTTAATTGGAAGAAAAATTTCTAGCAATGGTTTTTAGCATATTTTATCAAAATCGGTTTTTGAGATTTAACTTTGAAGTGACAAATTCGGGGGTTTTCCAATTTTTCCGTAGGTAAGTTATTATTTGGTAACTTCGCAATAAATGTCACTGTCTGGTTTAAGTACAATTCCTGAATGACGCTTTTAGGGTTTTAGCACCTTGTTCCACCTAGTCTATTTATACAAGGGCTGTCATTATTGGATACATTTATGTAAGTAGTTCAAAGTCAAAGTCAAAATATCTTTATTCAATTTAGGCTATAACAAGCCCTTATGAATGTCAAAAAAAACACCACCGGTTAGTTCCCTAAGCAACCATGGTTTGATTAACATGGGTGCGTTCAGGATCCATACACCGTGCAATAAAACAAACAATTCGGTAAAAAGTTCACTTTGTTTCATTTATCATACATACTCGTATCTTATCTTATCTTATGTTTAGGGGTCCTTGCGGATACACTTCGACCCGTAGGGATCTTTTGTGTAATTACCCCTCCTTAGCACTTACTCTATTGCCTTTATCACCTCGTCCATAAATTGTATGATTTGACGTAGCGGTAGTGCCTTAAAGTCTCCTGGTGCGGGGTATCCGTCGCCAAAGAGTCTCATTCTTGATCTGGCGAGGGCGTCACATTCACACATAATGTGTTCCATTGTTTCGTCTTCCTCGCCACATATTCTACAGACTTCATTGTCCTGTAGTCCCATCTTTACTAGTATGTGTTTAGTATTGAAGTGACCTGTGAAACATACTCGTATTATATGCCACGCGCCATGCCACGCGGATATGTACAAAATAAATAAATGAAATAAATAAATATCATGGAAACAACTGACACCAATTGACCTGGTCCCAAACTAAGCAAAGCTTGTACTATGGATACTAGGCAACGGATAAACATACTTATAGCGATAAATACATACTTAAATACATATTAACAAATACATATAAGCATTACTCGTATTTCTTACTAAAAGTGAATCGTACTTGTCTCATGTGTGTGCGCAGCCTCGGCGCGGCACCTGCGCGTGCGATTGAGCCGTCATAAACACAACGGTTCGCGGAACCGCGCTTTGTAGTCTATGGTGTAATGTTACCAACATTGCCGACAAATCGATACAAACTGAAGGTGCTTTTGATCAACTACAAAAAAAAGGAGACAACGGAATGTTTTTTAAAATCATGACTGTAAAAATACTGTTGAAAACTTGTGAAAATCCATATCGATTTCATAGCCATGGTGGCCTAGTGGTTTGACCTACAGCCTCTCAAGTAGAGGATCGTGGGTTCAAACCCCGGCTTACACCTCTGAGTTTTTCGAAATTCATGTGCGAAATTACATTTGAATTTTACCGACGAGCTCGTCGTAAAAAGCTTTTTACGAGCTTTACGGTGAAGGAAAACATCGTGAGGAAGCCTGCACAAAGCTACAAAGCAATTCAATGGTGTGTGTGAAGTTCCCAATCCGCACCGGGCCCACGTGGGAACTACAGCCCAAGCAGCGGCATTATGAGAGGAGGCCTGTGCAGTTGGACGTATATAAGTGTATGTGGCTCTACTCCTAGGGGTCGAATATTTTTAATTTTATCTGGCTACTGTACGTTATTCCAGATATCCTGCTATATGTGTACCAAATTTCATACTATCATCATCATCATCAGCCCGAAGATGTCCACTGCTGGACAAAGGCCTCCTCCTTAGAACGCCACAATGAACGACAACTCGCCACTTGCATCCACCGGTAAATTAAAAAAAATAAAAAAAATGGGTAAATTTCATACAACTCCGTTCAATTTTTTTAGAGTGTAAGAGTGACAAACACACATGCATCCAGCCTTTCGCAAATACAATTTATTACGCCTCTATATCTAAAGGCTCTAATCTCTTAATAATCATTGCACCTCGACAGCAGCTTCCATCTTCTTCTAGAAAAACAATTAAACATCACCTCGCAATTTTAAAAAGTTTTGTTAAAAACTATTTCCTCGTTGTATAGCGATACTTATACGCTGTGCGAAATAGTGGCCAGCCCTCTGGTCGCCCGAGGCCTCTATTAGGCGCTTAAATAGATTGAAGGTAGAAAGAGAAACATGGCGACGGATTGAAGAGCCAGTTTGGCGTTTGGGGGCATCAATAAATCAGCCACATCGTTGTCAATGCAAATTCAAATTCAAATTCAAATGATTTATTCAGTAAATAGGCCGCAATGGGCACTTTTACACGTCATTTTTTTAAACTACCAGCGCTTTCGGAAAGACCATCATTGCCAAGAAGAATGCGCCGCAAGAAACTTGGCAGAAAGTCATTTTGCGGCGCCACGGTGGACATACTGGGTCACCATGGCCTCTCATGTGTCCGGAGCGCTGGTAGGATCTCCCGCCACGCCAGTATTAGCGACATCATCCGTCGGGCCCTTGTCAGTGCGAGAGTTCCGGCAGTCCTCGAGCCCAGCGTGCTGGCCAGGGACGACGGCAAGAGGCCTGACGGAATGTCGCTGGTGCCTTGGAGCATGCCACTTGCGTTGATACCCTGGCACCGTCCCATATTCCAAGCACCAGCGTCACCGCTGGCGCTGCGACATCCTCGGCTGAAAGCCTCAAACGCCGCAAATATGCCGCCCTGGGAACCAGCTACATGTTTGCGGCGTTTGGTGTTGAAACCTTGGGGCCTTGGGGGCCAAGTGCGCGTATTTTAAAAATAAAAAATACGGGCAGGATCCTTCTTACCGCTCGCTTTCTTTCCTAAAAATTGACATGGTTTACTTCTTAATGTTCAAGAAACGTACCGTGCAACCCCGTCTCATATCCACATATTGGGGCGTAATTATTACGACTACTGCCAAAATAGATGAAAAATACTACAAAGCGACAAAAACACGTAAGAAATGCAAGTAAAAATAACCTCACCAATTTTTTTTTCGACTGTTGTCTAGACGCTTTCACGCACGAGCAAACTACAAAACAGGCGCTTAGAATATGTCATTGTTTAGTGCAATTACATCGCTTATACGTATTAAGTTACGAACTTAAATATTTTGGGTGCAACAATTGGTAATCCGATATTTTATGAGAGTAATTAGAAGTTTATCGTACTGGCCAGAGAGAAATGGACCGAAAATTTAGATTTTTTTTTTCGGTTTTGTTTTTTTTTACCATCTTTCAGGTATAGTTGCCAGTACGTTTTAGAAGTAAAAGTGTTTTGAGTAGGTATGAGTACACTCTGTGGTTCAATACAGTATGTTACCGGCAGCCACATTTTTTTAAGGGGGGTTAAAGTAACGTATTTCTGCAACATAACCATGATATTAATTAAATTAATAAACTATGTCATATCATGTCATGGTTAAGTTACAGAAATACGTTAATTTAAGCTCCCTTAAAACACACCGGCTGCCGGTAACACACTGTAATACGATTGCAAACACAATTGTTCTTTATTGATCAAGTATAGTCGACCAAAAAATTCCTTTACCGCCCTAAGATTAAATTTTAGTTGAACAACTTCAAACGTAAAAGTATTACCTATCATTCATAAGTCAACGTGACAATCAGTCGTATCAATCAGTTATTTTTATATTAGATCTGTGAAAAAAATTGTACCTACACTTAGGTCGATTATAACACCCAAAATACCTTTAGAAAAAAATGTTAAATAGAAATGTTGTTTACAAACTTGAAATAAAAAAACAACACCAAGTAATAATTCACTGTTCAGCTAACTTGTTCAAAGAAATTTGGCATTTCGATAAATGACGTACCTGCGAAACAGTAATTTTTCTGTTAAAATTAACAATTGGTTTAAAAAACATAATATGCCTTTATTACTGTCTAATTACGAGGAATGGAAAACTTATTTAAATAATACTCAGTTATAATTATTAACATTCTTGCGAACAAATCACAAGTAAGATATTTAATAATATCATTCCTTTATCATTTATACAATCGGCTTTCTGAGTGACACAAAACTGTCATCATTTTCAAAAAGAGCTTATTATCTATGCCTTTGGTCATCTTAAAGATACATACATACGACTGTTTATTTCTCATGCTAGAGTATGAATGGACGCAGGACCAAAATCGTATTATATTTTTTGTCCAAAAGTAGTTTTACTAAAATTCATAATCATACGTAAATCCTATTGATGTCCTACGCCGTGCACAAACATCCTGCGCTGCTCAATGTGAGCAAATAAACATTCATTGAATAAACTAAATGTGTGCAAACATACGACAAAAGCTCGCAAATAGGACGCCCTATAAATATACCCAATTGTCCCCATTCCGTCTGTCCGGACAATCCTTTATTTTTTTCTCCAGATTATCCCGCACAATGTGTTGAAAGGATTGAATTCAAATTCCAAAATCGCTCATTTATTTTCGTCGCCACAAAAGCGGAGAAATGCCCTATAATTGCGGCCACAAAAACCCGGGCCGATTTGGTATAAAAACAAACTAGCAAAGCCATATTTAGGGCTATTTCCTGAAATCCAATTTCACGCCGCCATATTTAAACAGAGATTAACAGATCGTTTTGGCGGGAAGTCTGTTCAGAAACCAAATGCGCGTCGTAAAACAACGCAACGGGTTAATCCCGTGTAATCCCGACATATGTATCTGCCGTTGGGTTTTGACGTAGATTTACAATTATTTACAAGAAGTGCCCGCGTCCTCCAAGTGTGTCGCCTCACGGTGAGCCGCGGATTAGCGCGCCTCTTGTTTATGGTGCGCTGTCGCCCGCTTAATTGTCTGTGGTCGCAGGAAAGCGCGGGAACGTAAAAACAAAATGGCCGATTGATTTATTCGGGGTTGCGATCAGCGCAGCTTTTCACAATATTTCTAGCGCAAGATGTTTTGTGTCGGATGAGAGATGGGTGGGTTTACTCGGATTATATCGGTGTCGTGTTACACGACATGTTTTTGTTGGCAACGTTTTGGAGCTGGTTTAATTTTTGTCGTAGCACGAAACAGGCGACACATGGCGACGCTAAAACGTTGATTTTATGCGTCCCCCGAGCCGTAAATATAATAAATGTTTGGACGCACTTGCCGTTACAACGAGGCTAATGATTCAATATTTACAACGAGTTGTAATTTTAATGGTTGCTTTACAAATTCAATGAAAGAATCCTTTCATCCGTGACAGTTTATTAGATCATGACGTAAGTGAAATCCGTACTCAGACCAACCGAATAGTCGTAACTACACAACAATGTATCAATCAATAGACATAGACATCCTAACGACTAAACGAGGTAATGTCATAAAATAAATGTTAAAGATCAACGCACAGAAGTCCATGCAATTAAGCATTTCTAATTTAGACGATTTTATAGTAAGTATGTGGGTACATAATTGGAAAAGGTGCCACAACGATTAAATAGACCTAACTGTATCACCTACTTACAGCTACATAGCAGAAAAAACGGATTAATCTATTTATGTCTTGCAATCATACTTTAGGGGACTAAATGTCAGTGTGAACAAAGTTGTAAATGCCACACATAACGCCATCTATCGCCGTATACGGGAAACTCTGATGGGCATTAAATATGCCTTTCAATTCCGTGCATTGGCTTACAATGTTGATAGTATTTATCATCTTTATGCGTAACTGTATTCTAGCAAATAATAATTTCTAATTACGAAACCATCTTTTCTCGGGCAACGTAGGCATTGCAACGAGGAAACCCATAAAGCCTATAGAGGCACCCTTCATACTGTTATCTATTCTGTGACGCGACTAATATAATAAATGCATTAGTTTGTGTCTGTTTGTTTATTTCTTTGTTTGTTACTTCATCACGCATAAACCGCTGAACCGATTTCGATGAAATTTGGTAGGTATACAGATATGTAGTTTGCATCCCCGAGAAGGACATAGGATATCGAAAATACAAACTGAAATATAGATGCATAGGAAAAAAAATCCAGTGGTGGTGTAGCGGTATAGCGCGTGCACGGAATGCCGAGGACCTGGGTTCGATTCCAAGCACTGGTCTTATTTTTCTGGTTTCTCTATGCATCTATATTTCAGTTTGTATTTTCGATATGGGTTTTACGGGATGACCGTAAAAGTAACAAAAAAAAATTTGGAATTGAAATAAAAAATACAAAAAGATTCCAAAAAACCAATCTTAATGGACATAGGATATTTTTTATCCCGGAAAATTACATACTTCCCGCGGGATAGTGAAAACCGAATTGTACGCCGACGAAGTCGCGGGTAACGGCTAGTTTGTAAATATGTAAGTATAGGTTATTAGCCAATATTAAAAAATGTCGTGCGTTAAATATGTCATTCTGTTATCCATGTGGAATGTAGTACTTATAACTTTTGTGGTAGGTACATGAGCCTCTCTGTAATTCTATTTTATAAAAACTTCAAAAATACATGACTTAAAAAGATTTCATATTTATTTTAAACACGAATTTGATGAGGGTCACATTCTCACAAAACATTGGACACATATTTTTTTCTATTTTGTCAATTCTACTTATATTATAAATGCGAAAGTTTGTGTGTGTGTATGTTTGTTACTCCGTCACGCTAAAGCGTTGGTAATTTTGTTTGGTAAATAATACGGTATTTGACTATTTTGTATATGTCTTATAAATTAAAACTACACAATGCCTGTTATCGAATATAAAAACAATTTTTAAGTTACCTTTACAAATAACAAAGTTATAAAGGTTTGAAATTCAAGATTAGACAGAGAAAGACATACTGGCATGTGACGTCACACGCCAATACCGCCATACTTGCTGCATAGAGAAAAGCGTTTGAGAAAGAGACAGGTATATAGATTTTTCAAAAAATCACTATAAATCCAATTTTCAACCGATTTAAATTTTCTCTTCGCTAAACACTATCTGTATATCTATATTTTCATAATAACATTAAGATATGGCAAAATCAGGAGTTGTCAAATACCGTATTGGTTGGTAATTGTTCGTAGGCACAATATCAATTCAAGTAGGTACTAACAGTTGTATATTTTTGTCATCGTATTTTGTCGCAAAAGTTTGGGTTTATTTTGCTCTCTCAACTAGTTTACTGAAGCTTATAGAGATAGCAAGATAAATAGGTACGAACTTAACCGACAAAATACGATGCAAAAACATTATTCACTAGATCTCTAGTTAAGGATTGATTTCTCTAATTATTTAGATTTTAATAGGTACCTATGTATTGTATTTATTTATGTTAAATCTGCCCGCAACTTTGTCGGCGAAGCATTCCTTTATAGCGCGCCCTCGGTAGCAACTCATACTTATTTTCTTTACTATCTATTGCCCGCGGCTTCGCCCGCGTGGAAACCGGTTATCGCGCGCTGTTCCCTGGGGAAGTGTGCATTTTACCGGGATACAAAGTAGTCTATGTCGCTCTCTGGCCCATAAACTATCTCTATACCAAAAATCACGTCGATCCGTCTCTCTGTTTTGACGTGAAAGACGGACAAACATACAAACACACAACATACTGTGATAAAAATAAAGTTGTGTTGAATACTTGTGATGTATACATATCATTTAATAATATTGTAAATCTGTATAAAAAAATATACCTCGTTGAGTTTCTTGCCGGATTCTTCTCAACAGAGGTTTTTCCGAACCGGTGGTAGATTTTTTTTTGACATTCATAAGTGCTTGTTATAGCCTAAATTGAATAAAGATATTTTGACTTTGACTTTGATACAAACACACACACTTTGGCATTTATAATAGTATGGATAAAAGGTATCCTACTTTGGGCCCATGGTCGTCCGACACAAAAAAGTTTGTAAAAGAAGTGTCGGACAAGCTCTTCGGCGTCTCAGGCGACCATAGGGCTGGTACCTTCTTTGCCCAGCGCCCAAGTTTGGCGGTGCAGAGGGGCAATGCGGCCTCCGTCCTGGGGACGATGCCCCAAGTGGGCGATCTCCAGGGTATTTTTTATTTGTAATTTTGTTTTGTAAAATTTTGGTTTGTTTAGTTATTTTGATGTGTTATAAAAATAAATAAATTATATCCTATTATTAATTCTGATCTTTTAATATGATGTGAGCGAAATTTCATGGCAATGCATGAAAGCAAAACAAACAAACCCACTTTCTCATTTATAATATTAGCAAGATAGGTTAGAACTTTTTGTAAATCTTATGCTTCATAGAAGCGATTGAGGCTATACCTGATTATCTTTAAATTTGGTTTGGTTTTTTAGAAAAATATGGCTCTGTCCATTGGAGGACAATTTTGCCAGTGTCTAGTAGGTTTTGCCGTTGTACGGTAAAAAAATTCTAGAAAACGAAATATGAGAGGTAATGGTGGATGAACGGTGACCTAGTGGTTCATCTTTAAATTTAACATGTACAATTAATTTATCCAATAACAATTAAATATCGAACACGGCTGACAGTTTTATGCCAGTGATTATTGCCATTTCAATCAAAATATTTTCTAAGACAAAAAATGAAAAGTAACGCTAATTTGAAAAGGTTATTAGATTATTTTATCGCTAATACGTCTCTATATATTCTTGTTTGTATAAATACGACGCACAGCTTTAAAACTGCAGTAAAATCTCACATGCTTTAGGCCTAAATGTCAAGGAGATCTATATCTAGTGCCATCCACGAAGACGCGTGATTTTGTCAAAATTAGACATTTATCTCATTGTAATAAGAACCACGGCACGCTTCATTGTGAATGACCCTACCTATAACTGCCTAAAACTATCACAAAACCAACAGGAGCATGCCAATCAAACACACACATAAGCAGTCCGCTTAAAACATTTATTGCGCCCAATATAACTTAAATTAAGCCTAATTTAAATTCGTTAAATAAAATCTTACGTTAACAATAAATAGCGACACTCCGTACTGTACACGTCCTATCACAGTTTTTAAACAAGTCCATTGCCGTTTCCGGGATAGCGCAGGCTATGCCTTCAAGGCCTCTTCTATCAGCTGTGCTTCACTAGCTGAGGGTCTGGGTCATCAGTGGAGCTGCTGGGGACTAAGCCTTGAATTCTTCTGTACAGCTGATGGTACGGGCTCGGAGGAGGCGGCGGTAGTCGTAACAGCGGACTGGGCAGCCCGTACCGACCATACACCGACAGCAGGGGGGGATAGAGCCCTACCAACGAAGCGTAGGGGTTCCCAAACATCGGATGCAACATCGCTCCTCGTTTAAAAGCAGCTAATCTAGACCTAGACGCGGCTGTAGACCGCCGTCGCAGCTTCCCAGTCGTTCCTCCGATAAACACATCATCCGAAGAAGGATCCAACATCCAATAGTTTCCTTTCCCCGGATCATCATAATGCCGGGGCACTTTAACGAAGCATTTATTCAAGCTCAAATTGTGCCGTATAGAATTCTGCCAGCCCTGCTTATTCTCCTTATAATAAGGAAAATTTTTCATTATGTATTCGTAGATTCCGTTAAGCGTGAGTCGTTTCTCGGGGCTACTGCGGATGGCCATCATGATGAGCGCGTTGTAGCTGTAGGCCGGTTTTTCGTTTTTTCTCTCGGGCGTCGAGGAGCTGGGCGGCGGTGTCTCTGTCCCGGTGACGTCGAGCTCCGTGTCCGAAGGCGAGGGGGACCGGGAGGACGCCTCGGGCAGGAGGTCCCGGATCGCGAAGCTGTGCGGCGGCGTCATTGTGCGGCATGGCGCGCCGCTCGCTCCCGACTAAAGACGGCAACGAGACTGGTTCTAAAGCCACGCCTTCGGTGTACGCCCAGACGCGAGATCCCTCCCTTCCTCGGCCCATGAATGCCGGTATACAAACCAACTTATACAAACGAAAGTATCAAGCTTTGTTGGTGTATGTATAAAGTTGTTTTCGTCTGTTTGAGCTTACCTTCGGTTAGAGTTAAAGGGTGCAGGGTTAAAGTTAACTCGATCCGTCACGGCGAGTAAACAGTTTTTGTAATTTTTCACGCGTTGTTTGTAGGTTTATTTAGTGACTGGTTTGGTTTAATGAATGGTGTTTGGGTGTAATTATTAAATGTGTAGCGTCGGAGCAGACGCGTGAACAATGTAGTTATGTTTGAATTGACAAATTGATCGTTTTGATTAATTTATGTTTTTAAGACGAGTCCTTTAACATTTTTATACGCTGATTGTTTATCCTTTGATTTTCTAGTAAAATAGGTGGACTGCAGGGTAAAGATCGTTTTGACATAGGTACAATTAATATAAGATTGGTTTTTTTTGGAACCTTTTTGTATTTTTTATTTCAAGAGAGATATGAGGTGCATAGGGAAATCGTTCGGTACCGTTGACCATCAGTGGTGTAGCGGTATAGCACGCGGTACGGATTACCGAGGACCTGGGTTCGATTCCAGTGATGGTCTTATTTTCTGTTTCTTCTGTGCATCTATATTTCAGTTTGTAATTTCAAATACAATTAATATACTTTAATCCATCAATTTGGTAAATTGATGGACGTTCAGTATTTATCACTTCATTGCCTCGGTACCTACTGCATCGGGTTTTGTCAACTCCAATGGATATTTACCTACTTACTGGATACTTATGATTCATAAAAGAAGAATATATGTACCTACCTAATACTAAGTATACCTACAGCGTGTATTTTTGATACTACCTTAAACTTTAAGGGTAGTTAGTGAAGGCCGTAATAATCACATTTTAGTATGTCTTAGTACATTTTTGACTTATTATTTTCCTTACAAAATGAATTAGCACGCAATGTAATCACTACGTGATACTGCTTTGATTTTATTCAAAACGTCGCACTTGTTGACGCGACAGCTGTCACAGAACGTTTCTCTTTCGTATCAAATTATTGTACGTTTTACATTGCTGCTCGAAAATATTTCAAAAATGTATTACGCTCTGTTGAGGTAGTATCAAAAATACAAGCTGTATGATATATTGCTCGTGATCATGTTATCTATAATATGATAACTGACATTACGAAATTAAGAATACCTATCATATTCCCTAACAACCATTGGTAGAGTCATTTTAGAACCTACAGGGCTCTTGGGCATCCAATATGGGGCCCCATTGGAATGAACTAATGTGAATGTTATTGGCAACAAAAGACTAAGTAAGCCTTTTAACCCCCGAAGCCAAAAGGGGAATTTTAACTTTAACGCCAATGGCTATTCTGTCTGTACGTGGCATTATAGCTCACAAATGGATCGACCGATTTCGACGCAGTTTTCTGCATCTGCAGGTAGTTTTGTTTGATAAAAATTTATTCAGCTGTTTTTGCACTTTGAAATGACAATTACGGCGATCGCAATCAAATGACAGTTTTTGTATGGGAAATCTGTCATTTGATTGCGATCGCGAGCGCCAGAAACGTTTAGGCAATATGGCCTCTGGTTAGGTTATCGTTTTAACTGATTCGACTGACTTTTAGCCCTGGCCCTTTACTACGAAGTGCAAAATTCTAATTTCGTATCTTGCCGTCCCGCTGCCGGTTATATTATTTAAAACGAGAGTGAGAGGGACGGTAGGATACAAACTTCGATTTTCGAATTTCATAGGAGCCCCCTGGGCTCGGGCTCCGTATGTTATTCTCGTAAGACCCACGTCAAATTACGATTATTAGAATTGAAACCCTAACGCCAATCAGTAAAAGTTGACATTTGTTTTGACGTAGGTATGTCCTAAATTTAGGACGTTGGGCCTTACGAGGTTAAGGAGACGGTACAAACGGTACAGACCATTGGGCTCTCTGGTCACATAGGTGTTCCGCATTATTATGTGGACATGAGTTGCAATACTGTTTTACTACACTAGCTATATTTGGCCACTCACTCAGTTCCGCGTCCAGGTCATCTCGCCATCTCCGCCTCGGCCTGCCTTGCCGTCGGTGCCCGTCATGTGGTACCCACCATGTGGCTTTGTGCGCCCATCTTTGTGGGTGCATCCGGCAGACATGCCCGGCCCAGCCCCACTTAAGAGGAGAGGCCTTTGCCCAGCAGTGGGACACAGTTATAGGCTAAATATAATAATAATAACGGTACAGTCACAAACACCAATATCTGAGACAACAAAGTGCATTAATATCTGATACGACTCTATTTCTAGGGCCGATAGGACGTTAGATATTTTTGCACACTCCGCTGTGGCAGATATTAATACAGTTAATTGTACTGTATTGGTAACCCAGTACGTGACGACTCTACTGATTCCTGAGACATGTGTGTTTCGTTCTATTTCGGAAACAAACGTGTTTAGTTTACCCTCCATGCCCCGCCCACTCCGCCACGCCCCCTGCCTAAATATAGGTCTATCTACACGACTATAGTCCTCTTCAATCATTATCTTGAATTAAAATGATTAATTTAAAACCTAGCTAGTTAAAAGTGATAAATTTAATTCGATAACTAAATAACTACTCCGTACCGTGCACCTAATTTAAATTGTACTGAAATTACATACTTTTCAGGGAAATTTTAACATAAATCTAACTTAAACAACTCTATTTAGGCCATCTACAGTTAAATTTGTAGGCTGCCACAGAATCATGTCATAATGAAATTTTACGATATTCAATAAATGTTGTTATAGACCAATAAGATAGGTAGATAATGTTTGTTAATGTTTGATGTCAATCACGTATTCTTGTTACTAATTAAAAATAATTGAAAAAAAAAACTTACACTATTTCTATTTAGATATCGATTGTGTACGTCTTAAGAAGTAAATGTGTCCATGAAACATTGTCTAAAATGAATAAAATGCATTGTTTTCACATACTTTAGTAGGTGTTTGAAGTTTTTCTTTTTCAAAACAACCGGGTTCGATTCCCGAGCTGAGTACAGGTTTTTTTTAAATGCATGAATACAGTTTTTCTTGTTATTAAAATCGATGTCATGGTTCCTAAGAAGAAATTTTCGCATGTCGTATAGCTTCAGACTTTCCCATACTGACCGATATAAATGGGCCACTCTGTATATACAACTATACCTACCGGTACCGAACTGAGCTGAACTGAACAAAAGCTCGATTTATTGTAACAAATAAAACAAAAGCGATGAAACAATTGAAGTGTAATTTTGACAACGCAGCCAACGACGGTCGGGCGGAGCGAGTCGCAGCACAAGGAACATGGGTACAGAAGGCTACTTCCATTTGACGGCTGGATGGGCCAGTGATTAGAGAACCTGAATACGAAGCTTGAGGTCGCGAGTTCGATCCTCGGTCACTTATTATGTACGAAAAAAAAATTTTAATTTCTTGGCTCCTGGATGTTTAGGTACGGTCGGTCAAATTAGTAGCCTATAAATTTTTAAACAAGTTCCTATCAAATGAATATGTCGCTAAAGTGTGCTGTCTCTCGATATTTAGGCGGTCACATTGTAACAGGCCTGCTGTACTTCTCCGCTGTGCTAATTGCTCAAATCTGGGCGAAGCACGCGCCGCAGTCGTATTTATTTATTTACTTATTATTTACGAAACAGTAACGAGACGCGCCGGTTTTTTGCTTGCGGTGGCTGCGCGTGACGCGGCGACGCTTTGGCCGTCGTTAGCAACTTTGATGAAGTCGGGAGCGGGGAAAAATTATACTTTTTTTACAGCCTGTGGCTCGTATAATTGTTGAAAGACATAATGTAATGTGTGTCATAATCAGAACTTATTGTTTGTCATAATTCTGTTTTATTGGAATAAATTAATTGTTCAGAATTGTTATAACAAACAAACCTAACCTAACCTGTAGAGTTCTACAGGAAGACGATTTGAAAAATTTCTGAATTTACGGTTTATGAGGGAAAAAGATTATTACTAACAAAAATTATGACAAACATTACATTATGAAATGATATTGTGCCGGATAACTCACGTCTTAGATCAAGTTTAGCTCGACATGTTTCGGGCTAATTCGTAGCCCTTCTTCAAGAGCAACACGACTCGGTGGCATAAGCGTATAAAGAGGGGGGCCGGGTGGGCCGTGTAATTTTTGTGTGTATCATGTGTGTCGAATAAACTTTTTTATTACCTACCTCAAGCTGAGTCGCAGTGTTTCAAACGACTATCCGACCATCGTCGTGCAATGGTGAGCAACACAACAAACCACATACACATCAGTTGGGCGGTGCACACCAGCCTGGTGCGACAGGGTCGTTACCGGGTGCTGACGCAGCGCGGCCGGTTGTCAAACATTCGCACGCCGCGCAACACGCCGCGAGCGCATGCGTGACCATGGATTAAGGTTTTTACAGGACAGTTTTTCACGAGATTAACTTTTGCAATTCACAATTCAGTTTAACTTTTCAACTTGTCAACAAGACTGAGTAAACTTACGTATTTCTCATACAAACATCTGCCCTCACCGAGGACTGAAGACGAGACGATATCGCTTAGTACATCATGTGGAACGAGTTAGGTTATATGTATGTATGTATGTATGTAAACTCTTTATTGCACATAAAAATAAAAATACAAATACAAATACACAGAGAGGAGAACAAAGGCGAGCTTATCCCTAAAAAGGGATCTCTTCCAGCTAACCTAATTAGGAAAAACATTTGGTTATATAGAGGATAAGCGGAAAATTACGTGCGGTAAAGAGACAAAACAGAAATACTCAAAAGAGATAAAATAAATACAACATTATTTACATTAAAACTAACATAAAACAAAAGAAATATAACAAACAATTACAAAAGCGAAACAGTCATATTGTACTACGGTAGCTGAAAAAGCGTGCGCAGGTCACTTTTTTAAGTTATTTCGTGTTACATTAAGGGGACGTAGGTACAGAATACAGAAAGTGATATACGCACCTGGGACCTCAAGTTTTGCAGTCTGTTTTTCAAAGGCTATCCAATCATCATCATAAAATGGTGAGCAACAAATCACATATATATACATCAGTTGGGCGGTGCCTTAAATTTTAAGGGGGGGAGGGGTTGGCTGGGGTAAATTCAGTTTTCCCAGAAGGTCATATGGGTAAAAATATTAAAAAAGTTAAGAATCACTGATTTAAATCAATGGTTTTATATATCAAGTTACATAAAAGCTAGTAAAAAGCACCAAAGCTTGAAATGTACTTACTCATAATTACAAAAAAAAAACTTAAATTAATCATCTGCATTTCCTCGCTTCTCCAAACCCATGTGTACCATAGCCTCCGCTATCAATTGGCCCAATCGTCAGTAAACACGCGCCGCGGTCTGCCCCCTCCCTTCACCCCCACACAACCCATGTATACTATAGGCATAGCCATGAGCATATCGTTAGTGCGATGTTGTTCAAAGTTTGTGTTGATGCAATGACATCTAAAAAAAGCCAAGCAATTTTAGAAAGAAATAAAAAGATGAAACAAAATCGGTCTATCCGTTTGGGAGCTACGAGTATGATGCCACAGACCGACCTATATATGTCCCACTGCTGGGCACAGGCCTCCTCTCAGAATGAGAGGGCTTGAGCATAGTTCCCACGCGGACCCAGCGCGGATTGAGAACTTCACACACACCTTCGCAGTTTTGTCTAGGTTTCCTCACAATGACTTCCTTCATCGAAAGGCTCGTGGTAAATTCCAAATTAGAGATGGGTAAATCCGGATCTGAAGATTCAAAAAAGTCAGATCCTTAAGTAGATCCGAATCCCCTATCGACTCTTTTCAAATGTTATCGACTCCGAGAAGTTACTAACTCCAACCAACCTATTGGATCGAGCGACTCGCGATCGGCGACTCCGCTCACTTCACTTTTGTTCAATCACATCGGATCGGATCGGATATGTGCCGTCCCGCGAACGCTAATAGCATTTATTGTCTTTATTATCTTCCTCTCGAAGAGGGATAGCATGATATTAATGTCAGAGCCGCTCCTCGGAGCCGGTACTCCAGCGTAAGTACATCAGAAGTGACTCACAGATTCAAAAGAGTCATTAGGACAGGACGAATCGGTACTTTAGTAGGCTATAAACGCTAGAAAGAACCGCGGCGGAGTCAATAAAGTAGTCGGAGTCGATAAGCGGAGTCGGTATTAATACCGGAGCTGGATTTAGTGAATCAGATCCCTTCTCGGAGTCGAGATTACCCATATCTATTCCAAATGTAATTTCACAAATGGATTTGGAAAAAATCAGAGGTCCATGAAATTCCAATACCAGGGTGGAACCTTTTAATAATCAATTTCGCTATGATTTCCTGCCAAAAGTAACTAAGGGATGTCAACATGACATTAGTAGCACAAAGGTTCCACCCGGGTACATGACAGTGGCGAAGAGTTCAAAGAACCCTATTCCCATCGGGTTGCGCAATATTTATAAAATGGGTCTATATCGACTGGTCGAAAATTGTTAGTCATCATGTAAAGTTTGACATCATCCCAGCCTATATACGTCCCACTGCTGGGCACAGGCCTCCTCTCAGAACAAGAGGGCTTGGGCCATAGTTCCCACGCGGGCCCAGTGCGGATTGGGAACTTCACACACACCATTGAATTGCTTCGCAGATTTGTGCAGGTTTCCTCACGATGTTTTCCTTCACCGCAAAGCTCGTGGTAAATTTCAAATTTAATTCCGCACATGAATTTCGAAAAACTCAGAGGTGCGAGCCGGGGTTTGAACCCACGACCCTCTGCTTGAGAGGCGATAGGTCAAACCACTAGGCCACCACGGCTTTTTGACATAGGTAACTCTTTTTTTCTCTGAAACCATTTATTTTTCAGAATTATTATAAAACAAACCTAACGTAAACATATAGAATGACCGCTTAAAAATTTATGATAAATTTACGGTTTCAGAGGGAAAATAACTATGACTAACAATAATTATGACAAACATTACATTATGACTTATAAAATTATGATCCCTTGCAAAATCGGACCACAGGGCCTACAGTATTTGTGAAAGATGCAAGCGATCTTTGCATCAGCTCTACCACGGAAATATCTGGCGCCACGCCACTGGTACAGTCGAACAAATTGAATCATGACCCAGGATGGAACCTTTTAATAATCAATTTTACTATGATTTCCTTGACAAAAGATGAGATGTCAACATGACATTAGTAGCACAAAGGTTCCATCCTGATTCAATTTGTACGACTGTACAGTGTACATACATACATGATGTTTTGCAGGTGGTAGGACCTTGTGCAAGGTCCGCCCTGATTGCTACCACCATCTTGCTCGCTAATCCTGCCGTGAAGCAGCAGTGCTTGCACTGTTGTGTTTCAGCGTGGAGAGTAAGACAGCCGGTGAAATTACTGGCACGTGAGGTATCCCATCCTAGGCCTCCAGGTTGGCAACGCGTCTGCAATACCCCTGGTGTTGCAGATGTTTATGGGCGGTGGTGATCTCTTATCATCAGGAGACCCACTTGCTCGTTTGCCCAGTCGAATAAAAAAAACTGTTTATTTATGTCAGATAGAAACGTAATTACTTTTGTAACCCGATGCTGAAGCCCCAAGGATAGAAAGGGTCAACAAGAACAAACAAGAAGAAGCCCGACACGTTTACACTCATTTAAAGAACTATAAATAGAAAGTTGAGTGCTACATGTGTCTAATCATGGGGTTGTATGGAAACGTTTTCGTAGAAGCTTTATGAACTTAATGTTTATTTGGGCAAAAAACGATACAAATAAAAAACTTAAGAAAATAAAACTTAAGTTAAACATTGGCCAGCAAATATGCCACTAATAAATTATATAGTAACCAACCCCTATGTTAAAAAAAGAACATGGAAAAAAATATCAATTAAGTAAACAATAATTTAGATGAATAAAACGAAAGTAACGAAACTAGTGTTTTGACAGGGCAACTTTAAACCGAGGAAGGTTGAATATATCTAATTCCGAAAATGAATTATTTCTGTATAAAGTCAAAAATTCTGTATGTACTCGCAAAACAATACCTGAAAACATAACACTCCTTTTATCCTGTCGTTTAAAAAGGGTCGCTAATGAAATTCAGTCAAGCGCGAATCTCCCTCCCCGTCCAACCCTATTAGTCCACAATCAGTGATTTAGGCAAATATTTGGTGCATTATCGAAACGCATTGCGCTGAGCTCCCGCTGCGCGGGCGCAGCGAACGCGCGCAACCAGCGTATGCGCATAACGATTGACGATTGATATGACTATTAATCATTTGAACTCTACATCTCTGGTCTATACACATCCCACTGCCCTCATTTGGTTAGTACTTAACAGAGGTCTAGACATGTTTTTTTTCTTTTTTTAATAAACTTACTAGTGACTCAAAATAAAGTACAACGAACTTTCAACAGAACAGATGAGTGAAACAAAAAATGTAGGTAGGTACATGAACCAACACCAACTATGTCCCTGAACAATGCCATCCAATGTTAACTTATTCATTTCTGATAACTAAGTAACTTGTCCAATTGTATGCCCGTTGTAAAGGAAACCCAAAACAATCCATCAGACTGTCTGTCCGTCTGCTACCGTTACCTGTCTAAACTAAAACAAGATTCTAATTCTATGCTTAAATTTCAAAGCATTCGAAAATGTTTCTTGTCTCAAAAGGCAAGAAGTTAAATTTAAAATTGGTTGAATGGAACATGAAATCTTGTGTTTAAAGTCGTGGTGTTGCCACACATTTGTATAATAATTAAAGGTCCAATTTATTTTAACACATTATGATTATGTTTGACTCAGTGTGATCTTAATTATTTGGTTGTGGTTGGCATGAACAGATTTTATTATTAGCAAATTACTGTTATGGTCTAAGATCTGCACTGGTTGGCTAACCATGAAAATACCTATATACTAAGTCAACAAAAAATACAGTCAGCCAAAAAAACTATTATTCTAAGTCTTAATTTTTAGTTTTTTGTGTTTGAAGATTTGTTTACATTGAGAGTTAATTATTCAGTTACAAATAAATAGTAAAGATAATAAAAATGGTGTTAAATAATGCAAATGGTAAATCTGGACAGAACCCGCAGCTGGCGACATCGCGGTTCAAATACTAGGTCAGTCGATCGGTCATCCACAAAGGCTATTTAGATCAAATGAAAACCCGCAAAAACGCGCCAAAAGCAGCCAATAAAAACGTCCAAAGATTTACTGTTAACCGTGTCAACCTACATGCATCCCAAACAAGCGAAATAAATTTCGTATCGCATAAAGGGTGCGCCGCCACCATCTGGAGTCCTCAACGATCAATTATCACATTGTCACAAACCGACAATTCTTAGCACGTCGTCGCGCCATATTGAGACATTCGTTACTGTATAAAAGACCCACGCTCCTATAAAACACCTACGCGCCATTATGGACCCTGCGTTCGAAATTTAAAGTCCATATTTTTCACTGGCAACACCATTGACAGGTGCGTTCCGAAAGCCTCCCACTGCTTGCCAACAATGCCGGGTATAAAGGCGGCCATTCAAACTCACGTGTCGTGGACGACTTAATTAAATCGGATACAGTACGTAGGCAGATGATTCGTCATTGTGTACCTCTGGGGACTTGTTTGGTAACAAGTATGGTGCCCTGGGAAAGTGGAGGGCTTTGCTTCTCACGTGAGGATGCACAAGTTTGGTCATTAGCTGAATGAAATCCGTAAGGTGAAATTATAAACTATAGGAATGTTAAGTACTTATGTACATGTACTTACATACTTCACATTTTAACACTACAATATCTTGTAATTAAAAAACATCATTTTGCTTGAGAAATCTGGCCTCAGCGTGTAATAATGATGAAGATCAAAAGATTCTCATTTGTAATTTGAACACAACTATTTGAGTTTATCTAATCTTATCGTCAAATTATGTAAACAACCATACAACAACATTCTATGGAATTATTAATCAATAAATAAAATTGTACAATTCCAGTTTATTAATATTGAGTAAGGTAAATGTCCCAGTGTTCGATTTTTAATACCCAATAGATGACACTCTCTGTCATCTTTATTGCTAATGACATAAAATGAAAGATATGTATCTACTATTGGGACCTTACATACATAGTAGGTGAAGACAGTGAAGAAACTTCAAATTTCATTCATAGTTAACAAGTAAGTACCTAATAGTACCTATATTTAGCGCTCTGTTCGGATAATCGACATACGTAGGTATATGTATACGAACAAGTACATAATACACAGTTTTTATTAGATCATTTCCAGTTCTAATAAAAACAGTTGCTAAAAGTGTCAAAAAACAAACATGGCATACTGGTTGTGGATTATTCACAATCTCATTTCAAATCGCTAAGCTGTCCAAATTGTGTCCAGAAATCTCATAACCCGTGACGTTTTTTTAGTTATCCACATGAATTTGCAGTACGCACGCTTTCCCTAATCCTCTTTCTCAAATGGCCTTTTCGCAAATCCGTCACAATCGGACAATCAAAGGGCGAAAATAACAAAACCGAGCAATCGTTAGTGTAGTATCGTGTACAATTCGGACCCCCCGCCGCCAAAGCCGATCGACTTGGCGGGAAAGAAGCGCGGCAAAAAAACTGGCAGAACGGACACGAGGCAATGACAGATGCAGTTGGAAAAAAGTACCGTCTATGATCAAAAGGTTATTTGTTTTATTCGACAAAATAAAATATTTATTTATACTGTATGTTGGGATTGGGAGACTTGGGAGTCAGGTGTTGAAAGTGTTTCTGTTATATTAGTTCGAGCCTCGAAAAATACTTTAATCATTGCTTGCACTTGGAGTTGACTCGAATATTATCTTATCAACCAGTGCCAAAACTGACCTGTGTAAAAGTTCATCGATGTTTTTTATTTTTAACCAGACTTGTAATTCCTACAAGTCTGGATAAATTCGGTCATTTGATAACCTTGAATATTAAGGATTTATTTACACCACCATTATTACCATTGTTATGGCTATATTCAACGATAAATAAATTATGTTCTACATGATCACACCAACAAGCTTACTTAGTTACTTATTCAATATTTCAATCAAATACATTTTAAATAAGGCGTGTTTCTGTTAAATCCTCAAACATGTCACGGTATTGACAATTGTATTATCATTGTTAAATATGTGTGGCATTATTTGTAGGCTTGCCTTTGCAGTTGCAACGAATGAAAGAAATCGAGAGCATGCTTGAACGTCAGCTGCTGTCGACAAAGAAATGAAATTAAAATGAACAATGCATGCTAATAGCTTTCCAATGGCGCCTTTCGCAGAAACTTGTACGTGCAATCAAAGTGCCCACAATAAAATAATCCTATAAGTGTCCCTTGAGGCATTGGCCAAAAAAACACAGTTGCGAAATGTCAACGAATTAAAAAGGAAATCCAGGTGGCGTGAAAAACAAAAGACTTTTCAGAATTTAAAGCACTTCCAACGAGTGGCCGTTTGAATTAATTTGTTGATTACACAACGAATACGGCTTCAACAATAGGGTTGCATGGAATTCTCGGTAAGCTCCCCGCATTCGTTAACAATATAAAATAACTAACATTAACACAGTTGCTCAATTGAGCGTTCACAAGTTTCCTATTGTCTATGGCTGAAAATATTTTTCATTGTTAGAATTTTTTTGAATTTTCGGAAGCGCTCTCGTTGAGTACTTGGCTGGCACAATGGGGGTATGAAAGGAGTTCCTAACCGGAAGATCCGGTGGGGGGGAGGTGCTTGAGCGACGTGAGTGCCAATCGAACAGGGCGACGACAATATTAATCAATATTTCAACAACATTACCCGGGAAGCTCCTCAAGATGAGACCGCTACTTGGAATTTTGCTTGCTTCACCCAATTGGTGTTTCTTTCTTTTAGATATTCGTTTTCTGTGCTGAGGCGTTGGTTGAAAACACACACACATAAACATCACGCCTCTATTCCCAAATGGGTTAGGCAGAGCACACGAAACGTTACCGCTTCGGAGCCACTTTTAGCAATTTTAGGTTTTAAGTTTGACAAAAACAGTACAATAGTGACAGGTTGCTAGCCTGCCGCCTACGACATCCACGGTAGAAATGGAGAGGTGTAATTCTAACCCGACATCACACGGGATTAGTTGAAAACAGTACTTTAAATTTGCTGAAATTAATAAATGCAAACAGCGTATCAGCGTGATATTTACACATGGATGGACAGTTTCGGATCTACCTATCTGAGATCCTTAGGTACTCGTGTAATCATCCTAAGGTAATAGTTATGTGTTATCATTGAGCAAAACAAAGGCAAGACCGTACCATACTTTTCTCAAAGTCACCATTTGATTTTTAATTTTTATATTTTCTAACCAACTGCGGCAAAGAAAATTAAGTTCGACAAATTAAAAGTGAAATAAAAGTAGAACAAATGAGTTACGTAATTTTTTAAGAAAGAGAATTAATCTGTCATCTCCCAGGATAACAGGATCAAAGGAATTTGGGCACAAATTTGTGCCTCTGGGAGAAGACAGGTTTAGCAAAACAAATTAAGAGAAGTAGAAGTAGAACAAATGTGTGTCATAATTTATGGATGGCCTGTAAGTACCATACCAACACCCATGGACAGTTCAACATCAGAGGGTTGCAGATGCGTAGCCAACCTAGACTAAGAACACATTTATCTGTGTTCATCTATAAACTAGTGTGAATCCAGTGCAATGCATACAAAAGTGTGCTACTCTCGTACACACAGTGCTTTGCAACATTTTCTCATCGTTTTGTTGTTTCAACCAAGTTTATTTATTTGTTTATCATCCTATTTATACAACAGTCCGAAATCCGGACACAATCCCGCGCGCGCGCACTCGTCATTATCAAAACATTAGCTGTCGGCGGGGCGCCAATTATTTCACTGGCAACCCTTCACGCAGTGATTATTTCACTAGCAACACTGGGACGCTGTTGGCAACAATTTGTTGTCAAATTGTGAACTGTCACAATTTAAAAAGAGACGCGTTCACCCTCGAATCTTCCAAGCTTTTGTATAAGGTGCATATTTGTAGTGAACGTTGTGCGACTTGATTCAGTTTATTTTGGAATTAACTGTGTTCGTCGCGTGGCGGCACGCTCCGGGATGGACTGTGGATTGTTATTCCGTAATTATACTAACGAGAGCTTTTTGGATGAGATAATCCTGTAATGCTCAAGTGGGTTTTGTTTTATTTTGCTTTATACCATGTTACATTACTATTCGTTCAACTGAAACTGATTTGAAGCGAAAAAATCGCGATGACGTGGATAAAAACTGTAGATTCTTGCCCCTTGTAACTTGGGGAAGCCTTGCATTTATGTAATGTGAATCACGCCATATTGCTTTTTACTTTTGCTCAATACAGCTCCAGCAGGGCTACTACGAAACTCGAAGTTCGTGTCGTGCGATCCCTCTCGCTCTCGTATTAAATAGTATAAGTAGTAGTAGTAACTTCGAGTTTCGTAGTAGCCCTGCTGAGGCCGTATCTACCTACAGTTTGTTTGTGTATGCGAAATCTGTCATTTGATTGCGATCGCGAGCGCCAGAAACGTAAGGCAATACGGCCTCAGGTTCGATCAGCAGGGCTACTACGAAACTCGAAACTCGAAGTTCGTGTAGTGCGGTCCCTCTGACACTTATACTATTTAATACGAGAGCGAGAGGGACGGTACGATACGAATTTCGAGTTTCGAGTTTCGTAGTAGCCCTGCGGTTCGGTTCATTCGCTCCTGAAACTAACGCAGTCATATCTAGTTTCTTCTTTCCCGGAGATATCTAAACTTCATCTGACATCTCAGCTGAGCATAGTTCTCCAAGCATTTTTTCAACGAGTATTAGGTACTCTATCCTACACCTTAAACAAGACGTCGGTCCATCTTACAGCAATGATTGACCTAGACTCCACAAATACGATGTATATCATTGTATATTGTTGTATTGACATGGAAGGATTATTTGTAGAAGTTAACCTGGTGACACACATTTTGTCCTTGCCCACGTTACATCGCCCACGCCTATCTCGATTTATTGATGCTCAATTGTTACCTACAATTTATTTACCTATATATTCTCACCATAACACTGTATGTGAGTGTATCTATTTGCTGGTTACTCTTACGTGCTATGATTGGACGGATTGGATACTTGGCTTACGGTTAGTTACAACCTGTAGTACTGACACATAAAATGCTTTTTCATCACACTTGCTCGTAAACAGTGTCGTAACATGCAGGCTACCTTAGTTGCAACCCCCCAAATAAAACCCTCGACCTTAATGTGCTTGCGTGCTACATTTTCTTGTCATGAAGCCCAAGGTCGGTAAATGAGTAAATGTCCGTACTGATGGTGCTGCGCGCGCTGCTGCAGGACCACATGGACCACCACATGCACACGCACTTTGCGGCGCATGATGAGGGAGGTTGAGGGCGATGTTGCCAAGAGCACAGCCTAAGGTATGGCCAATATTTGGAACAATTATATTTTTTCTTTTACAAATATAAAATTTTACTCGCAAATGTGACGAAAAACATTGTATGTCGCACGGGCGGTACTAGAATTACGAACATCGACTCATTAAAGCCCTCAGTCTTCGACTTCGGGCTTCTAATAGACTCTCGTTCGTAATTCCTTATTTACCGCCCTTAAGACACAATTTACTATTTTATCCCGGAAGCAAAAGCAATAATCAAAATCTCTGCAGACGCAGTCGCGTGCAAAAATTTGTTGAATTTATATCTGAAATCAGTGAAGTCAAATGTTTTAGACTGGGATCTTCTATGACTCGAATGTAAGAAACATCAAACAAAAAAAAAACTTAAATACTAGTAGAGTTTTAACCTTAAATGTATGAAATGGATAACCTCACACCTATCACAAGTCCCAGTTCAATACGATGACTATAGTAACTTTTATTTACCGATTGTTCTCAATATTACTTACAATTCGCAGGTACATCCACGCTAGCTCTAATTGTTGTTCACCACACAACCTGAACTCTAATCTCACAAACAATGGGACCAAAACTAATTCGCCATATGCCCATTCATCGCGAATCAACTTTGTTTGAACCTAACGACACCGGCTGTCCGCGCTCGATCGCGATCGGCTGAGTTCGGCTGATTTCGGAAGTCATGCGAATGAGCAATATCAATGAGCGTTCAAAAACAATAACACCGTTCCCACACCGCGCCCCGGGCCGCCCCGACTAATCGCCCTCTGCTTTATTCCTTTTACTTTTAATTGTTTTTGAACGAGAGGTTGGCAGTTATGCCCTCGGGCGTCGCCTCGTTTGTAAACGATACCGTTGTAAAAAAAAAACATCGAACTATAACTTATCTGTGGTTTCTTTTTAAGCTATTGTTTGGTGTTGTTTTTTAACGCTGAAATAACAACGGATTAGCGTAACGTTTGCTTTATGATTTCGAAATTTATAAGTTGAATTTTGCCGACGCAATAGAATATAATGAAGCGTAATTGTAGAGTCAATTTCAAATAATAGGCACGATAGTGTACAATTATTTATTGATTGCAATTGCAGACTATGTAGACTAGATCAATATGAATTGCACAAATGAACAATAGCTACCTTT
The DNA here is from genome assembly GCF_025370935.1 of Choristoneura fumiferana. Taxonomy (NCBI): domain Eukaryota; kingdom Metazoa; phylum Arthropoda; class Insecta; order Lepidoptera; family Tortricidae; genus Choristoneura; species Choristoneura fumiferana. The sequence goes on along the minus strand of NC_133481.1, from coordinate 19,825,787 downwards.
GTATTGTGCAATGGGAAATAGTGACCAATTACCGTTGGCAATATTTAATAGCTAGCTTAGTGTTATCCCACATTCGAATTTCAAAATTCGAGTGCCCTTTTCCCACAATTCTGAGAAAGCGGAAACTTGAGTGAATGAATTACAAAGCGAATGGTTGTTTAATCGCTAGTGAACGACAAACAGGGTGCGAATTGTAGATTAAGAATATTTTTAACGCGGCCATTGTGTTTGTCCGTTACGTTTGCTGATTGCTTGCTTGCCCATTATTGTGTTAAGCGTGTGCATTGAGTTTCTGAGTACCTATACTGGAGTTCGCTAATGCGCCTGAGAAACTGCAGGGCTACTACGAAACTCGAAGTTCGTGTCGTATCGTCCCTCTCGCTCTCGTATTAAATAGTACAAGTGTCAGAGGGACGGAACGACACGAACTTCAAGTTTCCAATTTTGTAGTAGCCCTGCTGAGAACATGAGAGTTTTACCTACTTAAAAAAAAATTAAAGGTGCATTAGTACGACCGCATAGAGTGAGACTAGTGGCTCTATGAGCCTTAGACCTCGCGGGGCTGTCTTTCTAAACGTTTACATGAATGTAGGAGATCCCCTGATTTAGTACCAAACTCTAAACATCTCAGAAAATGAATGAGATCTACCGATCATGACAAGAAGTAAATAAACTAATCTACGTTTAGTGGAAGTTAAAATGCTCCGACCGTCAAAAAAAATTCAAAATATGAAATAAACTTAAATCTATTTTACGCCCTCTAAAACTGTTTTTCTTTCAATTAGCATTTGTGTGATTGCACAGAATATTTAACTTACCGGTAACTATTATAAATCTAGAAAGGATCAAGGAGTTAAACAATGCGTTACGTATTTTTTTAGTATCTATTAAAAGGCTATTATATAGTTTTAGCACTAGCTACAAGCCGGAGTGCAGAAACATCTATAACTTAGGTAGGATGCACTAGGAGACTAGGAATCAACAAGAGCAAAAAATTGATAGTTCTACGTATATTAGACACGAGTGGGGCTTATTTTGTAATTAAGTATATATCTACTAGCTTTTGCCCACGGCTTCGCCTGCGTGGAATTCGGTTATCGTGCGCTATTCCGTGTGTATGTGCATTTTTCCGGCATAAAACGTAGCCTATGTCACTCTGTGTGCCTAAAAGCACGTCGATCCGTCGCTCCATTTCGACGTGAAAGACGGATAAACATAAAAACACACACTTATAACTTATCCGTTCCTTTTATCCGTTGTCTATAGGACCCATGAACAGCACAAGTTTAGGACTTGGCTTTTTTTACGGTTGAAGCATTTTATACTCTACTAAATGTAAATACATATTGTTTATTTTAATTTTGTCGTGATTGATAGATCTCATTTCCTAAGATGTTTAGGTAGAGTTAGGTAAAGAAACATAATACATTAGATGATAGCCCCGCGAGGTCTACAGCTTGTAGAGCCGCTAGTCTAATCGCACTGTCTTTGTGGTCGAGGAGTAACTAGAGATTTAGTGACTTACTGATTTGAACCTTCATTAAGTAAAACTTTTGAAAAAATTTGGTACAAAACTAAAAGGTTCCATTTACGATAATAAGTAAGGTACGGTGCGGCTATAGCTTCGATTCGAAAGATCTTGATTTTGTAATTTTATCAAAAATATGTGTCACGAAACTTAACACTGTATTCAAAAGTATAATAAATACTCTCTCGCTTGAGGACTAAAAGGCCCTCGTACTTTTAATCAACTTTCATCATCTTAAAACAATCGCCTCTAATCCTACCTAAACCCATTGAAAATAGAAACAAAACGCGTCACATCACGCGTTATCTACCCTCAAACAATAACTAGCACGTGCACCAATTAGCCTCTTCTGCGTCGTTTAGCGCGATTCAGCACGCGTTGGACGCCTCGAGTGTCGCCCCCTGGCGGCGCGGTCCGAAACGTGCGATCAGCGCGCTGATACAGCGTCTAGTGTTGCCAGCACGTGCTTAAAATTAAAATTGTCTATGGTGCTTGAGGGCTTGATGAATGACAGGTGGCGGCAGTGACAACATTGTAAGCTCTATGCACGCTCTGCTCTAATGCGCCTACAAAGGTCACGTTGTCGATAGCGTACCTACTTGTATACTACTTAATACGAGTCTAAATGCGAAAAAGTCCGTACAAAATTCCGTGATATTTTTTTAATTTATTGCTGCTCCTTTTCTTGACTTTGCTAATTGGCACAATCGTCTGTTCCATCTGAACTTAAATATAATTGCCATAAAAAAATGAAAAAACCGGGCAAATGCGAGTCGGACTCGCGCACGAAGGGTTCCGATTCCGATCCATTATGTATACAACATTAAACATTAGCAAAAAAACACGTTTGTTGTATGGGAGCCCCCCTTAAATATAAATTTATTTTACTCTGTGCTTAGTATTTCCTGCCATAGCGGCAACAGAAATACATAATCTGTGAAAATTTTAACTGTCTAGCTATCACGGTTCTTGAGATACAGCCTTGACACGGACGGACGGACGGACAGCGGAGTCTTAGTAATGGGGTCCCGTTTTTACCCTTTAGGTACGGAACCTTTAGATATGTATATGAGTGCGTGCGTACGTGTATGTTTGTCACAGCATCGCGCTAGAATTTTGACGGATTTAGACGCAATGAGGGCTATCGTATTTTGTCTCACTAGATGGCGCACTGTTGCGTGAGGTTTTTAAGTATGGCTTTCAAAGTCTGTTATTACGGGCGTGAAAACAAAGTTTAGATTAAAATCATATTTAACACACCTTAAAACCGTACCATAAAAATATCGAGCATGCCACAGTGTTGCATAGTCCCCGTTTTGTTCGGAAAAAAGGGAGGACAAAGGTTTCAGAAAGACAAAACTGTCTCAAAACACAGACATTCATTGCCCCGGAACGCATATTTGCCATAATCAATTTCAGATATTGCAAAATATTCACAAAATTATTCTAATTATAAATAAACCCGCATAGCTCACCCAAAAACTATGAGATTTGACATTTCGTAGACCTCACGCTACACTAGCGCCTCTAGTGGCGAATTCATACGCGATAGCCCTCATTAGTACGAATTAGTACCTATTTATCCCAATATTCAAACTGCATCCATATAAAATCTCAAAACCTTAACCGTTAAGTCTAGAGACGAGATTTTTTATTAAAATCGGGTAAAGTATATGATATTTACGGAAATTTGCCTCTGTCTCAGTAACTGCGGAAACACAAAAAACCGCACCTCCTTCTCTGCATCCGCCTTCGTAAATCGCTTGCGGAGTTGTAACAGAGGTTTATTTAAGTACTATAGCTTTTGCCCGCGGCTCCGCCCGCGTGGTATTCGGTTATCGCGCGCTGTTCCCTCGGGAACTGTGCATTTTTCCGGGATAAAAAGTAGCCTGTGTCACTCTCGGGGCCATAAACTATCTCTATACCAAAAATCACGTCACCACACAAACATACAAACACACTTTCGCATTTATAATATTAGTATATGGATGTTGACATACAGCAAAGAGCGACGCTGGACGACAAAGTCACAAAACTGTTATTTATAATTAGAAAGAAAGAAAGAAAGAAAGAAAGAAAGAAAAGTTTATTTTGGCTCCAAAATGTACCACCTAAAACTAAGACTAGAACTAGCACTAAAACTATGTTACTAGGTGACACGGCAGGATACCAAAAAGGGTCTCCACTCAGCATGTGTTGCCGCACATTATGTGCAGTAACGCTGGTTTTCTGTGGAGCCCAAACGTTAAATAAACATGTATGCATGAGCCAGTTCCTTTGCCCCAGGAAAGGATCTTTGCCAATTAATACTCGTATTTCTAGTCATAAAGTGTGCACTGTATGTATACTTAATTATGTGTTTAAAGCAAACATTTTAGGCTTTGCAAAACAATACAATACAATAACTCTTTACTACACACCAACACATAGGGCCGTACCGGTTGTGGCCACTGTACAACTGTTTAAATATACGTTTGAAATAAATTTATAGTAATAAATCATTATAAACTTTATTCGTTTCAGTATAAACTTTTGAAAATTCACTAAACATATTATTTTAATACTATAACTTTTTATATATGACTGCAAATGTCAACTGCCAACAACGGGCTTAAGGTGGCCAAAACCGGTACTTCTACCCTACCTAGTAAGCAGTACAGAAAACGCAGGTATAATAGAGATTTTCTAAGGTAAACAATAGCGATCTCTTTCAGGCAACCTTTACAATGGACAGAAATAAAGAATAAATTTCAATACACCATAAATCATATTTTATATTTTTTACACTTTCTTTCTTCTCCGCATCCGCGTCCGTTAACCTACGACTCCACCTCCACCTCTGTTACAAGCTTAGTAGCGTAAGACATGAAATGAAATTAATAGTCAGAATTTCATTTGAGTTGTACAATCACCTGCATTAATATTTGGAGCGTGCAAAAATATCTGACACGTCCTACCAACCCTTGAAATAGAGTCTTATCAGATATTTATGCACGCTTTCTTGTGTCAGATATAATTGCTGGTAATTGTACATAATTTTGTAGCAACACTGATCTACCGCTTTAGAGTTCCGCTTTCGGGCGCTGTGATTTTTGAAAACGGTCGCCACCACGCTTTGACGCATATTTAAAAGGATGTAACGTATACAGAACAAATCAAATCAAGTCTATTTAATTATCTTTCCAATTTATTTTATTAATATCCTAACCAAAAAACCAAACAATGACTCTTTATTGAACACTAACACATAAAGTAATATATAATACACAGGTTGGTTAGGTAAGAGTACATAGAGATTTAATTTGAGATTTAACTTGATTCTGAAATTAGATATTTTCTTTTAAATTCTTACTAAAATGTTGTAAATAATCTTAACTAAAATAGTAAGTTAGAAAAACGACTAAATTTTATAACAACTTGATTCTACGAAACTGGTTCTTCGCGCCATCTGTTGTTGAGTAGCGGTATTATAATATGTAGTTTTTTATTCATTGATTGAAAACTGTTCCGAAAATTGAAACTAACCAAACCGAAGACCATTTTGACGTAAACATGAACACATACAAATAATACAATTTACAATTGCACGAGATATAACGCGCCAAAAAATATGAAAAACCGCCATCTCTGAACTTTGCAAGAAGTTTTTTGCCAATTGAGAAATGCATTGACTTGCTATTTTACTATCTCATAACTCAGATGTTAATAAAATCGCGAACTGTAGCACCGGAACCTCCGTCCCTACTATTTTCCCAAAGGCCATCGTAAAAGGATATCCGGTCTCAAATGGCAATTACTCGCCATCAAATATTTGCTGGCCCTCTGTTGATCGTAATTCGTAACTTTACCCACCAGAATACGTAGCCCTTCGACGTCCCACATCACACTGCTAATGATAGATCTCTCTAAACTGGACAATGTACCACTTTATATTGACCCGTGCGTGCCTTTACAACAAAACAAAGCGGCAGTCTCATCAAAACTGGTTAACTTCTGTTTCGAAATATTTGCTCCCTAGAAAAAAGAACGTGTGTTCGAAATTCAACCTTACATCGAACGCACTCAAACTGAAAACAGTTGTCAATATTATTCGAAAAAGTCTTTTTTTCCACAATGTGTCTGGACGAATTGACCAGAATTAATAGAACTCAGAAAACGCTGAACTGTTTTCGTAACAGAGGCCTATTGAGAGTGGTTTTCTTTTGAACTTGAGACGCAATTTTTGTTTCCCCTAACGAGGCTCGGCTAGCTTGTTTGCAGTCCAAGTGTGACATTTGGAAGAAAATATTGCGGGAATAAATGCGGGTTTTAGATGACTAGTGGGTTTCGGATGACTACGAGGGTCTATCTAATAAGTCTCTTCTACCTGGGGCTGTGCTTCAATTTTACCAATAGATTAACCGACTTCAAAAAGAGTAGGAGCTTCTGTCTGCCTGCCTGCCTGCCTAGTTTATGAGTAAATAGCAGCCTAAGGTATAAAATATACCTAAACTTGGAAGATTCCGTATAAAATACGAAATCCTTAGAAAAATATTACTTAATTTTTTCGTAATGGCTACGGAACCCTATTTTGGGCGTGTCCGACACGCTCTTGGCCGGTTTTTTTATACACACAGTAAGTGGGTGAACACCAAGAAGTTGCACAGCGTTAAAGCTGTGTATTATAACTACCGGCTAACGCAGCTTTAACGCGGTAAGAATAGATTGTTGAATGAATTATAGCCAAGTAAGTGCACCTAACATTTGGGAGTGTTTTGTCCTCGAGGAACATTTTAATTAATCTAATTAATCAGCATAGTCCCCGCGGGATTGGGATAAACGAAAGGTCCCAAATATGTTTGAAAGTAAAGCAAATACCTACCCATTATGCGTCTAAGATTCCTACCGCCGCGAACAAAAGAGCTGATGATCTTGAAATGGCTGAACCGATTTTGATAAAACATGTATAAGATCCATCGCTGGAAAACCTGCTTTCAAATAAAAAAAATCAATATTTTTTTTTACTTTTGAAGTTCAATGGAATGCAATATCACCTCTTTTTCAGGTAAAAATTCAATACTGGCAGCAATACTGGCAGCCAACACGAAATTGCCACAAAAAAAATTACTGTCAAACTGACAGCGCCAATTTTCTAAACAATTTATCAATTGCATTTTTAGACCCAAGTTCATCATGAACATCCACAAGTTATGGGAGCACAGGGAATACATGAACGTGAACGGAATGATGCTAACTAGCGAGTTGATATCTATTCTCCAGAATTCTCTGACCCTTCTCCAGGTGGAGAACCACTTCACCCACGTGCAGTACTGGGGGCAGTTGTATGCCGTTGACGCGGATTATCACATTGCCGTCGGTAAGGTTATAGGCCTTAACCCTAAAATTGGCAGCGTATCTATTAAGATACATAATTTAAGATCTTTTTGTGTTTTTTTTTAAGTTATTTTTGCTAGCTCTACAAGAATCAAACGAGGCTTAAATTGAATACACTTGTCTCACCTTGCCAAGTTTAGAGTAAATCTTATCATAACCTAACAAGAGCTAAAATAATAGTCTTTGGTGGTACTATAGACGTACTATTGAGGGGGGTGGCTCCAATGAAATCTCTCTCCAGGGAGGTGTTATGCCTGGGGACCGAAGTCCGAAGGACGAGCGTCGAGTTTTGACAGCGCCATGTAGGACTCGGCTGGAGTTTCTATAGTTGATCACTAGATGACGCTAGGAGTCGCTACACTATGACAATAGGAAAGTGATATAATAGAGATAAAAATATATAACAGCTTAAAACTATAATGTGGTGTTATAAGCTACCGCGTTCCAGATCTTGTTGCTAATCTAAACACTGTATGCTCTTTTGGAGCGTCTATACCTACAATACAATACAATACAGACTCTTTATTGTACACCAGAAATAGTAAGCGATAGAGAACACAGATACACAGAGAGAAAATTACAATGTAAGCAATAGGCGACCTTATCGCATATCGTTGTTTAGTCTCTCATTAAATACTCTACTTTTCACTTTAAATGCGAGGAAAAAAACAATGTTCTGTTCGAAATTACAATATTAACGTACGCTCGACTAATGGAGAGGCCATCTGTTCAAAATTCAAATAGCAAAAAAAATTGTTTCGCGGTTTTTTCTTTTCTTTTATTTTTTATGAAGTGTCGCTTTAAATGCTTGCATATTTAGCCAACAGTTTCAAAATTGAAAACTATTTTAAAACTAATTGGACTATGCATAATAAAATGAAATAATCCTTAATATAATTGAATAGATTCATATTCGTAATCATTAATTGTGTTTCACGAAATTAAATCGTGTTTTTTTTTTAATTTTTGCACAGTTGTCATTTTGGAATTATTTCCACGCCCTAAAAATCCTCCGTTCACAAACACCGTGTTGGCTGTTTTAGAGAACAAAAAGGAGCTTTAGTCCTGATATGCATAGAGACTAAAGCAACATTTTAAGAGCATGTGAAGTAAAAAAGTAAAAACATACAGACACACTGTGACGCCACGAACGCCACGGAAAGTAGTTTGCAAAGAAACTTACAGTCCGGAAGCATGTTATGGCAACACTTGCTCACATTACCCATTTTCAAACAATTAAACCTTGACATGTCAGGCTAAGAGTTGATTAGGCTATTACAATGAATTATATTAAGGACATTCCGAGTCATGGTTTTTTTTTTCAGGTATTGACAACGACGCAATGCTAGACCGCAAGTATTTCTACACGACCGACTTCAAGTTCTGGGGCCTGCTGCCGCGGGCGAAGCGGCGCTACAAGTTACTGTCTCTACTGACCACGTTCCCCTTCCGCGGGGATCCCACGCTCAAGATCAAGATCCTGGACGAAGCGCTGGAGGAAAACCACCCGGATAGATGCCAGGTTAAGCCTAACCCTTGGTTGGGGTAGAGCTTGCCTTTTGGCCTTTAAATTGGCAGTTTTTTTCCTACCCTGCGACACATAACCGCTTTCAAAGTATGACCACAAAATAAATAACAGTAGGTACCTGCACGGTTTAGTTTTCACACTCGGCATATAGGCCAAGGAACGTTTTTTTGGAAAAAATTCAAGATCATGTTTACTTATTCTATTAATCTGGCGCCTAGTTCTATGTTCGAACTGCCATTTAAGTTTAACTCTCGGAGCTGGCCTTGGTACTTGCAGGGATATGACAAATCCAGAGTAGATAAAATGCCTTCTTTATTCCCAGGTTATAAAAGAAGAGAGCAGACTCGCGGGCACCATAAGCAACATCTGCGATGAAGCCGAAATTTGCGCGCGAGGGCAACTGATCAAACAGCCAGACGGCACTGTAGTCATCAACCCTAACTTCTACGGCTTGACTGGTTCCGAAGCGAAGCAGCTTAAGTCCTACCTTCACATACGCCCGTCGCAGCAGCGTTGGAATACCAATCTCCTAAGTAGACAGGATTACAACTATAGTATGGACTTTCTAGACTCCATTGACCAAGACATTCCAAGTGGCTGTTGGAATTTAAGCCTGGAGCAGGGCGGCAGTGTTGCCTACCTAAAAAGCCTGTATTGGCCCGGTATGACGTATTTCCATAAGGCTAGAACGCCCGATTGCGGGTTCCTGTACGTTGGTAACGGAAGAAAGAATTTGGATGTGCCTTTTTTGCTTTAGTTAAACGTGGTTGTTGTTTATACTTGTTGCTTTGAAGGAAGAGTTGGGTTTAGTTTTATCAATTGTTATCTGAGTTGTTTCATTATGTTAGAAATAAACAATGCCATATGTTAATCAAGATAGTCTGCTGTTGAAAAATTAAATGCCTACCGTTTTTTATTCGCAACCTGGCTTTCCACCAGCCTTTAAGCCGCCTGGGCAGAATTTAAGCCGTGGTGGCCTAGTGGTTTGACTTACCGCGTCTCAAGCAGATTCGTGGGTTCAAACACTGGCCCGTACCTCTGAGTTTTTGAATGACATATGAAATTTACCACGAGCTTTACGGTGAAGAAAAACATCGTGAAGAAACCTGCACAAACCTGTGAAGTAATTCAATGGTATGTGTGAAGTTCTCAATCCGCACTGGGCCCGCGTGGGAACTAAGTCCCAAACCCTTTCATTCTGAGAGGTCTGTGCCCAGCAGTGAGACGTTAATAGGCTGGGATGATGATGATGAACAGGTTTCAGGGCTTTTCATCGGAAAGCCAGGGCTTTCCGGACAATCAATCACGATTTGTACCTATATGTGTTCGCGCTTGACCAAGACGCTTTAATAGGTATGCTTTCACTAATTTTATTCTTAATAATTATTCGCGAATGATCGTCTCGAGCTCGCTTTACTGCTAATTATTGATCGAGTCGGTGTCGGTGTACGGTGTAAGAGCGTATTCAGATTATCCGATCCGATATCGCTTTCGGACGCCAATGATATTGGGGCAAGTAAAATTGGATCGGATATCGGATCGGGTAATCTGTAAGACATGTACCAGAATGTACATATTTATACATTTTACTTACCCCGATATCAGTATCGGACGCCGATACGATATCGGGACGAGTAAAATGTATGAAATATGATCCGATATCCGATCGGATAATCTGAAAACGCTCTAAGACATTCTGCAGGGCTACGACGAAACTCGAAACTCGAAGTTCGTATCGTACCGTCCCTCTCGCTCTCGTAATAGTATAAGTGTCAAAGGGACCGCAGGACACGAACTTCGAGTTTCGTAGTAGCCCTGCTGTTCGGTCAATATATTTCAAATCTGTGTTCGGTACGAATGGTACGATCCATGTTGTGGCAACACTAATATTATTTAAAAAATCCTTTTTGATTCTTTGGCGGGAATTTGAAACGAAAGGGCGTCAAACTTGAATTTTTTGAAAAGAAAATTCATAATATTGTATATATTTGTGTTTTAGTGTTTTTATTTGTCTGTAAATATCTAATATTAAGTGGAGTATTTAAAAATGGTGGGTAACGAGGGCGGGGGTGGCGATCCCTCGCCCCCGGCACAAAACGGAGCAGGACAATGGACAGTGAAAAGAAAAGTGGTGGAGGCGGTGAGGACAATCTTTACTTACCTTATCACAAACCTGATTATAAGAGACTCTATCCGGAAAACTCGGCTTCCACGGAATTTAAAGTATTCGTCGAATCTAGTACGAACGAAAGACTAGGAAACAAAAGCCCAATTTATTTGAACCACATATTCTCAAATGGAATCAAAGGTGTAGTGGCTATTCGCAGAATAAATGCTAGTAAGATTGTGGTGGTATTTAAACAATTTAACACGGCCAACAACTTTATTAACAACACGGCTTTTCTGGAAAAAAATGGCATGCGAGCTTTCATCCCCGCAGCTCATATTGAAAAAACAGGAATTATTCGATTTGTTCCAGTGAACATTTCTAACAAGGACTTGTACTCCAAGCTGTCGTCGATATATGAAATAATTTCAGTCAGACGTTTTCGAAAAAGGTAGGTCAAGAACGAGTGCCTTTGCAAACTGTGAGCATTACGTTTCTGTCAAATTCATTGCCTGACAATGTTCAATATGACCTGTTCTCGTACAGGGTATTCGATTATATTCCTCCTCTGCAGCAATGTTACAGATGTTTTAAGTTTAATCACTCGGCCAAGATCTGCAGCGGCAAACAGCGCTGCAGTTGTAGTGCTGGTGATCATCACTATAAAGAATGCGATAAACCAAACGAGCTTTCTTGCGTAAATTGCAGCGGGCCACATATGGCTATTTCAAGGACTTGCCAAATAAAATGCAAAAAATGATGGAGAAAAAGAGTAAAATTACTTACTCTTCTATTGTAAATACCAAAAACGCTGTGGACTTTCCCCCGTTAAAAACTACTCAGCAAACTGTACAAAATGTAAATTCGGATGTAAATAAGCCTTTATATACCACTGTAAATAAGACACAGAACCAAACGAAAGTCACTTCTGTTGCTGATGTTAAAACTCAGCTATTAGGTAATAATGATCTGACTATGGCTATTGTTCGTACATTAATCCAATTGGCTAATAATGCTGATGACACTCCCGTTACTACCACAACAATTAAAGAGATGCTTTTAAAAATTTATCTTAAATGGATTCTAGTTCTCATAATTCACAGTTAAGAATCGCTCTTCATAATATTCAAAGTGTTAAAAAACAAAAAACCTTTAATTATTAAGTTTTTAAAAGAAAATAATATAGATATCTGCCTACTGAATGAAACATGGCTAAAGAAAATCAAACTTTTAACATTCCTGGTTACAATATATTTTATAAAAATGCGAAAAATGAACATGGAGGTGTAGCCATCCTGATAAAATCATTTTTTAAGTGTAAATTATTACAAACTGATTTTTATGAGGACATTCAAGCAATTGCTTTATCGCTGTCTGTTGAAAGTGGTAATATGTCAATATTATGTGTCTATTGTCCACCAACTGGAGGCCTTATGCGTATTAATAATTTACGGAAATTAATAAATGACCTACCTAAACCCATTTTTGTAGCAGGAGACTTTAATGCTCACCACATAGCTTTCGGCTGCGTTTCCACTAAGGGTCGTGGCCAACAATTGTTCGACATGATTGACGAGTGTAATTTATGTATATTAAATGATGGCAGCTTTACAACTCTTAATTATCCTAATCGCAATCCTTCTGCTATAGACGTTAGTCTAATCAGTCCTTGTATTGCCCCTCTTTGTGAGTGGTCAGTACATGATGACAACATGGGAAGTTATCATTTCCCAACTATAACAGACATAACACTCTCAATAGACAGATATCAAATAAACCCTCCTGTTGACAAGTTTTTGTATAACAAGGCAGACTGGGAAAAGTTTAAAAAATTATCAATTGATATGTTTAACGATTTGACTGTGGACAATGAGAACCCTTTGGAATCATATAATCAGTTTTGTATTCGACTCAACACACTTAAGCAAGAATGCATACCTAAATTTACTAAAACTTCAACTTTTCGAAGTAAACCTCCGGCACCCTGGTGGAATGATAAATGTGAACAGAGTGTTGTCAACTCTTATGAGGCTTTAAAGTGCTACAGAGCTACTCCTACTATTGAAAATTACATACATTACAAAAAAATTGATGCTATTAAAAAAAGGACTATTGCTGAGGAAAAAAGAATGGCTGGCAAAGACTTTGCGACAATTTTAATAGAACTACACCAATAAGCGTTATTTGGAATTACATTAAAATGTTTAAAGGTATGAATAAAAGTAAAAACAAATCATACAACGATGAGTTTATCGCATCCTTTTTAGATAAGTTGTCAGAGGACAGCACAGTTAGTTTCGACAATCTAGATGTATACTTTAATCTTAATAATAATAATGAGAAATCCAAGTTTCTGTTAGAACCTTTCTCAAGAAATGAATTTTTACTAAGCCTTCAATCTCGTAAAAATACAAGCCCTGGTTTAGACGATTTTCCCTACATACTAATTAAAAGCTTGGATTCAACTGTACAAGATATTTTATTAGATATATTCAATGCACTATGGTCAAAACAAATAATTCCTCAGCCGTGGAAAACCCAGTGCGTGATTCCAGTTCTCAAACCAGATAAGTCCCCAGATTGTGCTGATTCATATCGGCCTATTTCCTTGTCATCATGCATTGGTAAAGTTTTTGAAAATATGGTAAAATGTCGCCTCGACTGGTTTGTTGAATCAAATAGCATTATTCCGCATGTGCAATATGGATTCAGACGAGGTAGGAGCTGCGCAGACAGCTTCTTATCCCTTATAACAGATCTGAAATATGCAAAAAATAGTAATGTTAGTGTTGCATGTGTTTTTTTGGATGTCAAAGGAGCATTTGATAATGTTCATCCTGGAATATTAGTTAAGGTGTTAACTAACTTGGGAATACCGGGGTTAGTTGCCAAGTGGGTGCATGAATTTCTAGTTAACCGAACATTATATGTGAAACATAATAATATAATACATGGCCCAAGATCTGTGTCTAAAGGCACTATGCAAGGTGCAATTCTGTCACCTTTGCTATATAATTTGTATACTAGTGAGATTTGTAAATATGTAAATACAGATTTTGTAAATATTTTACAGTTTGCTGATGACCTTGTACTATATAGTGTCAATAATGATGTAGACATAGCCATCCATAAAATTAACTACGCTCTTAAGGAACTACATTTATTTTACCATAACAGATTACACCTACAAATTAATCCAACTAAAAGCAGTTCTATGATTTTTAGTAAGGACTCTCCTTCTAATAATATTATATTCAATAATGAAGTAATTTCCCAAGTTAACCATCATAAATTTTTAGGCATAGTTATTGAGAATAACTTAACTTTTGAAAAACATATTAAATATATATCTCAAAACTCCACAAAAGGGCTAAATATTATGAGGTGTCTAGCGGGAGTATCTTGGGGGGCAGACCCAAAGATACTTTCAATTTTGTATAAAGCAATAGTTAGAAGCCATTTTGACTATAGTTGTTTAGCTTACTTAGATAGTAATTATGTACATAGACTAGACATTATTCAGAATAAGGCTTTGAGGGTGATTTCAGGAGCTTTCTGCTCAACTCCCATTAGAGCAATGGAGGTTGAAACAACAATCATGCCTCTTGTATTGAGAAGATTACTACTGGCAGAAAGACATAGTGTGAAGCTATTAGCTTCAAACAATCAAAATATAATTAAAAAAATAATACCTTGTGAATTAGACTGCCATGATCCTATGACTACAGGTGCCGATCTTCTCAATGGCCAGGCTCCCAAAGTCTCTCGCATCCTGCTGGAAATGAGGAAGAAATTCCCATCATTGTATGCAATATCACCTTGGCCATGTTATTCACATTCATTCAGTTTTTTATTCCCTCAAGTTTCAGTAATTAGGGCTTCCATCACCTCTAATCAGGATATGTTAGAATTTTTAAGTGAAAATGAAGATTACTACAAACTTTATACAGATGGCAGTAAGGGAGAAAATTATGTTCGTAGTGCTGTTTATAACCCTCAAAATAAATTTGTTCAAAGCTTTGTTCTGAATAGTAATTGTAGTATATTTACTGCGGAGGCATATGCTGTTTTAGAAGCACTCAAGTTAATTGCATTTACTAATAGTTACCATAAATTTTTGATTCTTACTGACTCTTTAAGTCTAATTAAATCTCTGGAAAGCTTTAAAGTTCATTTTAAAACATCATACATGATTTTTAAAATAAGAGAAATCATTAACAATTATAGAAGAAAAGGATTGGAAATTTCTTTTATGTGGATACCGTCACATAAAGGAATAACAGGCAATGAAATAGCTGATAAGGCTGCATATGATGGAATCAATGCGATAGATGTGTCATTAATTGTAAATATTCCGGTTACTGATTGTTATGCCGCCATTAAACATGACATACAAAAATTGTGGCAAGAATTTTGGAAGAAGGATCAGGAAGTCAAGGGGAAATGGTATGGAAGCATTCAGCAAGACTTACCAGTCAAACCATGGTATGATAAGCTCAAGTCACCCAGCCGTGATTTTATCACCACAATCAATCGTCTTCGTTTTGGCCATACTAAGACACCTGCACATCTGACCAGACTTGGAATTGTACATAATAATAAATGCAACAACTGCGGAGGTATCGGCGATATAGACCATTTGATTTTTTCCTGTCCGGCATACTCTTTGGATAGGTTAATCCTGGCTAGTGAAGTTAAAGTGTTATCATCAGCTAACGACCCCTCCCGCCGCCTCAGTGATTTGTTGAAAAATGTGGACTGTTTTATACCTATCTTTAAATATATTAAAAATACTTTCAAAGAACTTTGACATTACAGTGAAATGTGAAACATACTCTGATGCTCCGATCAACGATTAGTACCTCTGATGTGAAAATTAAAAGTTGTGAAGTGAATGACTTACGTGACGTTTAATAAATGGTGTTACCAATGAGCAAATAACTGATATGACAACATGAAAATAAAGACTTGGCTTAAAGGTCTAGTAACCAGGCCATAAAATTACAAAAAAAAAAAAAAAAAAAAATCCTTTTCTCACCTACTGTCTACCTCTTGTTTGTCTGTCCGAGTCTTGTCTTTAGTGCGACTTCAAGTTGGCGCTCATTTGTAACCGGCATTTTAACACTAAGCCTAATAAAACTCTCATAACGTTAGTGAATTTACGCTAAATTTTGTCGTAAGAAGTGCCAATATGTCTACTAATGCTGTGAACGTCGAAGACGCTGAAATGACGGAATGCGACGACGAAAAAGTCGTCACAATGATGGATGTTCTACAAGAACAACAGGAGTTCGAAGAAGACGCCAATGCTGTTCTTGGTGCTTCGGACGACAAAAATTGCACATACAGCAAGGTAAAGCGCTAAATATTAAACTATAATTAACCTTAACACTTCAATTTAAATATGGATGACGACGTAGATCTTTTCATTTGAACGATGACGACTCAACGTTTATTGTACA